>NC_092378.1:14761761-15061998 GCF_030028105.1 Mobula birostris
CCATCCTCTGACCTTCCCAGCGCTAGCATAGTTTCCTTCCCACCAGCCCAGTGCACACCAGACAGTGGGAAGGGCAGGGTCTGTGCTCTAGTCTGATAATTAAGGAGCATTGGATTCTAGCAGTGTATGATACTTATCTTAAGTACATGCATATTTTTAATGAGCAAACATTTTTATTTCCCTTATGACTTACCACATTGTATTATGCGTAACTACTTGAAGATTGAAGTTTTGCAGTAAATTATTCTGGATTCTACTTGCTTCCAAGTTTTAAGTGCAATGTGAAATTAGTCAGTTCTGAGGGAATGAAGTCTGTTGTGATGGAAACTCTTTATTATTAGGTACGTTGCTAACAATGATAATTCAATCTAGTGGAAAAGGGGCAGCTTGAGAACAGAGGAACCTGTGTGCACTGTTTAATCATTCAGGCTCATGCCACTGTTCAATGGGATTATGGTTGTTCTGTCACCAAATACTAAACAACTGCCTTTTTTCAGTGTGCCTTTTAATCTTCATTTAACATTGTGCATATGAAGTTTATAGTTGATTTAGAATCAATTGCTATTTGTAGACTAGTTCCAACTGTCTGCATGTGGAATGTATTTCTGTAAGATCTAGCTCTAACATTCTGCTTTATGAGTCCTAGATTCAAAGTTCAAAGTAATTTTTTATATCAAAATACATATATGTCACCATATACAACAACCCTGGGGTCTATTTTCTGGCAGGCTTTCACAGTAGAACAAAGATATACAAAAGGATCAATGAAAACCTACACACAAGCAAAGACCGACAAGCAACCGATGTGCAAAAAAGGCAAACCTTGCAAAGACAAATAATTAAAATATGCATGCACACATACATACATAAGTAAGTTGTAGAGTTCGTGAAAGTGAGTCCATAGGTTGTAGAATCAGTCCAGAGTGAGGTGAGTGGGGTTATCCATGCTGGTTCAGGAGCCTGATGGTTGAAGGGTAAATGTTATACCCTATCAGTTTCCCCTCAATTCCCTAAAATCTCCATTTGACTCATGTCTCTGTCTCAGAATGGTCTGAGTATGAGAAAATAATTGATCTTTTTATATCAATTTAGCCCACAAGGTTTCTCATTAACCACAGAATCTAAATCTTCATTTATTTAACAATTACCATTAAGGCAATGGCAGTTCCTAACAATAGTTTTAATGAGATTACAACTTTAAAAATGTAAATTTGATTTGGTCTCAGGTTCATATCTCATATAAGTATGTAACAATACTTTCTTTAAAACAATTCTTTAGTTTGTGTTTGTTTGGTTTATATAGACACTGATTGAGGAATTTGAATTGCCTTAAATAATAACTTCTGAGAAAACATGTCAGATATTTAAATGGAGATGGAGATGGCCAAGAACAACCAAAGCATGTTATGGTAAAACCAAAGACATGAAAAACTGAAATAAATGAAGAAACTACAAAGAAAATGGTTCATGTATATCAGAGGAATAAGTTGCAATGGTGTTAACAATATACAAAAAAATACAAAGCTGACAGGAGATAAAAAGATGTTTGCAGATCCTCAAGATCCTTTTTGCTGGATCTAGATCTCAAACCGTACACTTACCTGCCTCCAGGAAACTATAAATTTGAGTAGCTTTTTGTTTTTGATGGGGAAGAAGTATTTCTTTAACAAAAACAGAAAATACAGTACTAGAAAACTCAAGAAGACAGACAGCATCTGTGGAGAGCAACAAAACAGAGTTAATGTTTTAGGTTGATGGCCACTCATCAGAATTGGGAAAGTTTGCAAAGGAAGGGAAGAGGGGATAGAGGGGGAAAAAGGGACAATCTCCAATACAGAAGAAAATGAAAAGGAAGAAGATGACACCAGCGAACAACGAGACCAAAGGCAACGTCCTTCAGACATTCACGAAACTGCTTTTTTTCTTTCAAATATAATACTGCTACTATTGGTACCTATAATTTACATTTCAATAGTGTATTTTCAGGCTGATTGAGCAATTTGAAGCTTTGCTGTGTCCGACGGAGTACAGTGAGCTTTCGAACGGAGTGGGTGGCCTGGAGGCAGGGCGCAGGCCCATGATTGACTCCATTTCTTTCCAATCCTGCCGACTAAAGTGCCGAGCAAGATTGAAGTCAATGAAGATGAGAGCAGATGGTGAGCGGGTGTTCAGCATTGTCTGCCTGTGTTTGACCGGTCTCTTTCTCCCTCTCGCTCACTGCTATCGGAGGAAGGGCCCTGGCTGCTGGGTTTTGGTTATTTATTACTCTTTGTTTATTGCTATTTTGTGCTGTTTTGGTTGGGGCGGACTGGCTCTGTGACCTGTAGTCACCGAGCGACACAACGCTAATTTGAACTGAATTGAACTGAACTGGACATCCCTAGACTGTTTCAGTGACTCTGGTTTGATATTTTATATTCTGTGTCTTTCACTTGTTTCTTCACCATTTGCGTGATTTGTTCTTTATTTGCACATCGGGTGTTTGATGTTTTCTGAATGGGTTCCATGGTGTTTCTTTGTTTCGTGGCTGCCTGCGGGAAGACGAATCTCAGGGTTGTACATTGAATACATACTTTGATAATAAATGTACTTTGAATACTTATTGAGAGTGGAGATCTTTTATTCAATATTTTCATTTAATGTAATTTTTTTTCTCTTTTGTTCCATATTTATATTCCCTTCTTGCCTTTTTTTTAACTGTTTTTAATGGAGGTCGGGTTTGAGGACGTGATTTTAAGTTCTTTAACTCTACCTGTTTCCAAGTTAGCCCATTGCTTTGCTTTGCTTTTAGTTGAGTTGCACAGTGGGTTTTTTTCTGGGGTCTTTTTTTGGGTTTTTTTTTCCTTTTCTCTATTGATATATATATATATATAAATCAGTATACTATTATTTTACCATATTATTTTATGTTTAAATTGCACTGTTTTTATCAATTTTTTCTTCTGTATTAATATCTCCTGTAATTTCTAACAGTGTATTAGTGCCTTTATGGTTTACCCTTTGTATACTTATTCAATAAAAAGATTTAAAGAGAGAGAGAGAGTGGCCATAGGAAAGGATTGAATGGCATGAGTCATAGAGTGTTGGCTAGAATAGTGTAACAGGTATGTCTGAAGAAGTTGTAAATTGGAGGAGAAGAATGACATCTGGAAAACAAGAACAGAAAGGGGAATAAACTGCATGTTGAAAATATGAGATGCCAAACCCCAAAGAGCTGAACATGTGAAATTGTTGAATCTGACACTGAGTTGTTAAGCCGTACTACATCATCTCCAGAAGGTGAGCTACTATGTCTTGATTTTATGTTATGCTTAGTTGTAGTGTGGAAGACTGAATACTAAGGGTCATTGCGTTGGAGTGCGAGTTACAGCAGTAAATGGATGGCAGGACTTAATGAACAGTGATACCTTAAGTGCCTTGAAATTTGACTGAGGATATGCTCATTATAACATGCACTTCTCACTGCAAAACTAATCCCAAGGTAGAGATTAATATTGTTACAAAAATGACATCTTATATTATGGACTTTTCTTTCAGCTATAAACCAATTATACTTGTATTTTTGCCACTGAATTTCTGGATGGCAGGGTAGAGGTATGTCTCTACCAAAGGAGGTGTAAGGCGCTCCTTCCCTCTGCTAGCCTGCTGGTCACCCTTGGGCAAGGTGTAGCACCTGATTAGCCCCTGGATCGGGATCATGTGAAGCCATGGGAGCAGGTGGTGGATGGTCATATGAGCATCTAGTGCATGTCACAAGTCCTAGTTATGTGACCACTGACACCCGGCAGACAATGGCTGAAGAATATTGATAATGGCTGGGGTCACCCTTCTTGTAAGGACACTGCCCAGAAGAAGGCAATGGCAAATCGCTTCTATAGAATAATTTGCCAAGAACATTCATGGTCATGGAAAGACCATGATCACCTATGTCATATGATATGGCACTTAACAACTGAATGAACAACTATTTAATTGATTTGGGGAGAGAGTGTCTTTAAGAAGAACTCTGGTTACGGATAAAATACTGAAAGGTTCTGCCATTCACCATCTGTCTGTCTAGGTACCATACTTTGGTGACCATGGTTTTCCATATAGATCTATCCTCCGTTTTTTGGATGTCTTCCATTTCCTCGATGTGTAGCCACCTGGCTATGCTTTTGATGTACATAAGCCGAGGTCTTCCTCTAGGTTTACTCCCCTCAATCTTTCTGGAGAGTATTAGTTTTTCTAGTTCATCTTTCCGCATGATGTGTCCAAGGAATCTGAGTTGTCTTTCTCCTATTGTTGGTATGAGTGATCAAACTGCTTGGGCTCTTCTGAGAACTTCATTTGATGTGTGTGTGGTCCATGATATTTTTAACATTCTCCTGTAGAACCATAATTCAGCTGCTTCTAGTCTCTTTTCCATTGCTGGAGAAATGGTCCAGCATTCACTTCCATAAGTCAGGATAGAATAAATGTAGCACTGCAGTATTCTGTTTTTAGTGTACGTGCTCATCTTTCTGTCTGTTAATATGGTCTTCATTTTTTGGAAAGCTTCTTTCGACATTGCTATTCTGTAGTTGATATCTGTGTTGCACCTGCCATTCACCATCATGCAGTTTTAATAGCAACCATTGAGAACCCAGGCATGGTCCCCTTCTAATGGTAGCACAGACACAATACTGCAGGAATTCAGTAGGTCAGGCAGCATCTATTGGAAAGGAATAAAGAGTGACTCTCCACCAGGTCGCTTTCTCTCCTCAAAAACCCTGAGGCTAATTGCTCAGTTGTATTTGAGCGCTGCTGAAATCAGCTAACCAGGGCTCGGATACAACTTACTCACACTTTATGTTCAGCCGCTTGCCAATGCATCTACTACCCAAGCCATTGAGAAGTTGCCTTCCATGAAATTAAAAAAAAATTCACTGCAGTGAAATCAGTGGATTTAGAAACACATTCTGTTTATTTATGTATTCAAATACAGTGCAGAGTAAACCCTACTGGCCTTTCAAGCTGTGCCGCCCAGCAAACCCACCCCACTCGCCCCCCAATTTAATCTGAGCCTAATCACAGGACAATTTACAATGACCAATTAACCTACCAACCGGTACGTCTTTAGACTGTGGGAGGAAACCAGAGCACCCAGGGAAAACCCATGGGGAGAACATACAATCTCCTTACAGGTAGCAGTGAGAATTGAACCCGGCTCGCCTGCACTGTAAAGCATTATCGTTGTTCTGATGGTGTGCTTATATCTGGGACGTGGGGACCAACAGAAAGGAGAGCATTTATTGCTGTTGAAAACCTGGTGGTGATCTGCTGGATTCCTTCTGGTGAAAATTGCTATCATAATGCAATGGGAGGGAGATCCACCATTTAGGCCTGGTGACATAAAAATGGCAACATTTTTCCAAGTCAGAATAGGATATCATTCGGCCGGGGGGGGGGGGGAAGAATTGCAGATTCACATTTGTTGCTTCCCTCTTTCTCCTTGGTGGTAGAATTTATGGGCTGGAGGAGTCTAGGTGAGTAACTGGATCAATTTAATGGATGTATGATCTGTAACTTCTTTTGCAAGCTCTTTTAAAACTTCTGGTAAATTATGTAATTGTAACAACTGAGCAAACCAACACAGGAAATGCTGGAGGAACACTGCAGGTCAGGCAGCATCTATGGAAAAGAATAGAAAATCAACATTTTGGGCCGAGACCTTTCTTCACAATTGTTAAGGAAGGGGGAAGATGCCAGAATAAAAAGATGGGGGAGAGGGGATAGAGGCTAGCTAAAGGTGATAGGTGAAGCCAGGTGGGTGGGCGGGGAGGGGAGGGAATAGAGGCTAGCTAAAGGTGATAGGCCAAGCCAAGTGGGTGGGAAGATCAAGTGCTACAGAAGAAAGAATTTGTTTGGAGAGGAGAGTGGACAACAGGAAAAAGGGAAGGAGGAGAGACCTGGGGGAAATAATAGGCAATTGAGAAATAGTAAAAGTTCAGGGTGGGGAATGGAGGGGGGGGATTTATTTACCAGAAGGAGAACTAGGTATTCATGCCATCGGGTTGGAGGGTACCCAGACAAAGTATAAGGTGTTGCTCCTGGGAGGCCTCATCTGTGCAAACTCACTGTAAAAGATGCTGGATAAAAATAATCAAACTGCAATTAAGGATATTTACCCTGTATCAATTATTTCATAATACAGACACCTTCCTATTTCAGTGTTGGTAATATTGTTGGAAAAATTGTTCTGTTCGATCAACTTGTCAAGATGAGATCTGGGCCATGCTGACACACTTCATGCCCAACCCTCTATGAATCCAACTCAGTATAAAGCATGTCGCCCAGCAGGTAGGAATGCCAGCAGGATGACCCACAGGAATGATGTGGTAGGCAGAGAGTCAAAACTTATAGATTGTAGAGGAGCACTCCTGGTCCTGGTCCTGGTCTGGGAGGAAACATTTATTCACAAGGATGGCTTAATTATCTTGGCTGTTCCTGGGATACTGTTCAAAGTCCAAAATAAATTTATTACTAAAGTGCATATATCTCACCATACACAACCCTGAGTTTCATTTTCTTGTGGGCATACTCAATGAATCCAATAACCATAATAGAATCAATGAAAGACTGCACCAACGGGGCTGACAAATAGTGTGCAAAAGACAACAAACTGTGCAAATACAAAATGAAAGAAAACATACACGATAGTAATAAATAAGTAAACAATAAATATCGAGAACATGAGAAGAAGAGTCCTTGAAAGTGGGTCTATGGGTTGTAGGAACAGTTCAGAGATGGGACAAGTGAAGTTGAGTAACGTTTCCCCTTTGGTTCAAGAGCCTGATGTTGGAGGGGTAATAAATGTTCCTGAATCTAGTGGTGTAAGTTCTAATGTGGTGCAGCAGCAAGAAAAGAATATATTCTGAGTCGTGTGGCTCCCTGATGCTACCTTCCTGTGTCAACACTACATTAGATGTGCTTAGTGCTGGGGAGGGCTTTACCCATTATGGACTGGGCCATATCCACTACTTTTTGTAGGATTTTCTGTTCAAGGGCATTGGTGTTTCCATACCAGGTTGTGATGCAGCCAGTCAATATACTCTTCACCACACAACTGTAGAAGTTTGACAGAGTTTTAGATTTCATGCCAAATCTTCATCAACTACAAATGAAGTAGAGGCGTTGCTGTGCTTTCTTTGTACTGTAATTACACTTAAATGCTGGCCCCAGGACAGGTCTTCTGAAATGATAACACAGAGTATTTAAAGATGCTGGCCCTCTTCATCTCTGTTGTCCTGGTGGAGACTGGCTCATGGCCCTCTGGTTTCCTCCTCCTGAAGTCAACAATCAGCTCCTTGGTCTTGCTGACATTGAGTAAGAGATTGCTGTGGTGGCACCACTCAGCCAGGTTCTCAGTCTGTCTCCTACATGCTGATTCGTCATTACCTTTGACTCAGCCAAAGATAGCATTGTCATCAGCATACTTAAATATGGCATTGGAGCTGTGCTTAGCCTCATAGTCCTAAGTCTAAAGCGAGTAGAGCAGGGGGCTAAGCGCAGCCTTGTGGTGCACCTGTGCTGGTGGAGCTTGTGGAGGAGATGTTGTTGCCAATCCAAACGGACTGGGGTCATCAAGTAAGGAAATCAAGGATCCAGTTGCACAAGGAGGTGTTAAGGCAAGGTCTTGAAGCTTATTGATTAGTTTTGAGGGGTTGATAGTATTGAATGCCGAGTCGATGAAGAGCATCCTGATGTATGCATATTTGCTGTCCAGATGTTCCAGAGTTGAGTGAAGAGCCAATGAAATGACATCTGCTGTGGACCTGTTGTGCCGGTAGGCAAATTGGAGCAGATCCCAGTCACTTCTCAAACAGGAGTTGATATATTTCAACACCAACCTCTCAAAACACTTCATTACTATGGATGTAAGTGGTGCTAGATTATAGCCATTGGCTCCTTCAACCATGATGCTTCCAAGTGAAACTAGCACGATGTGACAAGCTAACTGTGTCTGGTTAAATTATAAACACAAGAGATGCTGCAGATGCTGGAGATCCAGAGTAACACACAGAGTATACTGGAGGAACTCAGCAAATCAATCAGCATGTATGAAGAGGAATAAAAGAGTCGATGTTTTGATCCAAGACCCTTCATCAGGTGTGGAAAGGAAGGGGAAGAAGCCAGAATAAAAAGCAGGGGAAGGGGAAGGAGTAGAAGCTGGAAGGTGATAGTTGAAGCCAGGCAAGGAGGAAGGTAAATTACAGTATTGTGGTTTTAAATACATCATCATGCATTTGCATTTAAACATTTACATCACCTTTGTGATACCCAAAATGCTTCTCTCAGAAGGATGCAGATTGCTTGTACATGAAATGTTGCCCTTATTTTTAACCCAGTGCACCCGCATTTTCATTAGATCCAAGAATTAAAATCAGGGTCTCTGTTTTTGCCTTAAAAAAATGGGGTCGGAAGAAAAGTAATGCCTACCATTGCTTTTCAGTGCTCCATGCATTTCACCTATTAACTTATTTTGCGCAGGGTCTGCTGACGGGGAATGCCCAGGTTTGCTGAGATAAAACATAACCATGAATTAAGTGAACAATGTTTTGCAGCTAATACTGTCGTGTATATAAATATCCAAGGAAAAGATACAAGAACTTTGTGGAACTTGGCAACTGCAGTGCAATAAAGATAGGCAAAGATAAAGAATATAGGAACTTTGAATAAACTTTGAAAACATTAAGGCTGTCATATTTATTGATGTGGTGCAGCAATTTTGTGGTAGGCCTTAGAGGTTTGACAGGGAATGTTTCAGAGGAAATATTTTGCAGACTTGCTTCCTGTAACCTTAAAGTGAGCATAATGTCTGGTGCATTGAATAAATAATGTTCGACATTGAATTAAAAGGAAGATTGCCTGCTTCTAAGAGAAAAAAATAAAGACGAGTTTTATGCCTTTATCAGCTGCACCATTCTGTCTGGTGCACTGAATAAATAATGTTCGACATTGAATTACAGAAGAGATTGTCTGATTCTAAGGAAAAAAAGATGGCCAAGGTTTTATGCTTTTATCAGTTGAAACAAGACTTTATATTACTACAGACTGCTATTTGATACTGTGATGTTTCACGGGTTCATAAATGCAGGAGAAAAGATGCCTGCTCATAAAATTGGTTGGATTTACTATTTTTAGCACTTCAAGTCTGAGGAAAGCAATTTTCAAGTTGCGTAAGTATTGGGTTGACAGTAGAAAAGCCAACTGCTATGTTCACTGCAATTGCCACGTGGGAACCCCAATATATATATTTTTTTTTGGTCAAAGGCATTTGGACCTTCTGCAAATGAGTGGTAGTGCAGTGCCACAGCCCTGCAGGAGAGGCATGGCCGATGATTGTCGTAAACTGTGCTTCCTCATGAGAACTGCACAAGTACTTGGATATTGCCCCTCCAGACAACTGCAATCTGCTGACAGACTCCTTTAGAGTTTCTAAAACTTACAGACCTCAGTTACCTCTTGTGCTCATATCTGAGCCAAAGCATATTTTTTGAGCATAGAGACCCAGCCCTTGTGGAACAAGTCACACCACCAATTGATTAAGAGAACTGGAATGTGCCCCAGAGAGAGCTGTCTGTTTTGAGAAATTAGGAAGGCAAAATTTAATGTTACATTATTTGCCCAGGGTTTATTCTGCAACTACCAAGTAATGATGCAACTATAAGCAGATATCTACATTGGCCGTTCAGTGGTTGGTTCAGTGGAGAGCGGTCAGAGTGGGAGGGGTGCTTGTCATAGGTCCTACTGCAAAGAATCAGGCACAGTTTAAGTCATGTACTTATTAGTGATCAGCCTCTCAAAATAATTAGCTCCAGTATGGTGTTGAAGTCTGAAAAGCAAACAAAAGTCGCAGCTGATGAAAATATGAAATAAAAAAAAGAAAATCTTGGAGCTTTCTTCAGGAAGTCATCACTCAGAAAGGGTAATTTTGTTTCTCTTGCCACAGATGTTTCTGTTTACCTCCAGCATTTTCTTATTTTTTTTAAAGATTTGAAGTCCTTGGTTTCAATATCATCAAACTTATCAGTAGCAAATTATGGGGATGGAGGGCAGTTCTGTGTTGGAAAGACGTCCTTGCTTCATCAGGATAATGGTCTACTTGCTGTAGGTTCTTATAGAGTGGTAGATCTAGTTGTGTTATGTTTCAGCTTACGATATCAGAAGACACTCGAGTAATATATGCAAGAGATAGTGCTAGTTTTGTGCAGGAGATTACCACTGACAGTTAAAAAACAATAAACATTTTACATACGCTGTGAATTAGTTGGGATATAAATGACGAACCGTAGAATTATAATGAGACATCCCCATTTGGTGGGATGTGATAAGTGTTCTTGTTCTTCATGGAAGTCTTGCTTCTTCCTATTTGTAAGTTACTTGGGCAAAGAAAAACGAGATTCCATCTCTAGAGACAAGCTTCAACCAGCATCTTTTATAATCCTACAGGATCCCATGGATATGTTGACTATATCACGTCCCACCCTGTGTCCTATAAAAATGCTATTCCCTTTTCCCAATTCCTTCGTCTCCATCTGTTCCCAGTATGAGGCTTTCCTTGCCAGGACATCAGAGATGCCGTCCTTCATCAAAGAGTGGGGTTTCCCTTCCTCCAGTATTGATGTTACCCTCATCCACATTTTCTCCATTTCCTGAACATTCACGCTCACCCTTCTGTCTGTTGCCTTGACAGTGATACTGTTCCTCTTGTCCTTACCTACCACTCCATGAGCTTCCACATCCAACATATCATTCTCCATAACTTTCACCATCTCCACAGGAATCCTACCACCAAATACCACTTTACCCTCCCCCCATTCTCCACTTTCTGCAGAAATCGCTCCCCCCCCCCCACCATGTTTCCCTTGTCCATTCGTCACTTTCCACAAATCTTCCTCCCGGCACTTATCCCTGCAAGCAGCCAAAGTGCTACACCTGCCCATTCGCCTCCTCTCTCATTTCTCTTCGAGGCCCCAAACAATCCTTCCAGGTGAAGCAACACTTCAACTGCAAATCTGCTGGGGTCATCTATTGTGCCCAGTGCTCAACTCTACATTGGTGAGACCTGTTGCAAATTGGGGAACACCTCCACTCCATCTGCCAAAAGCAGAACTTCCCAGTGGCCAAACATTTAATTCCGATCCCCATTCCTGTTCTGACATTCTCAATCCATGGCCTCCTTTTGCATCATAATGAGGCCATCCTCAGGGTGGAGGAGCAACACCTTATGTTCCGTCTGAGTAGCTTCCAACCTGGTGACATGAATATTGACTTTTTCTTTCAGTCAAAAACAAATTCCCTCCCCCTTCCCTCTTCCTCTAATCCTGCCTCTTCTTACCTGCCTATTACATCCCCCTGGTGCTCCTCCTCCTTCCCTTTCTCCTATGGCCCTCTCTCCTCTCCTATCAGATTCCTTCCTCTCTAGCCTTCTACCATTCCCACCCACCTGACTTCACCTATCACCTTCTAGCTATCCTCCTTCCCCATCCCCCACCTTTCTATTCCAGTGTCTTCCCTCTTCCTTTCCAACCTTGAAGAAGGGTCTTGGCTCAAAATGTCAACTGTTTGTTCATTCCTGAGAAGATGCTGCCTAAGACCTGCGGGGTCCCTGCAGCATTTTGTGTGTGTTGCTTTACATTTCCAGCATCTGCAGGAATTTTTTTTGTGTTAGAGAAATATCAACACTTGCACACAGCTGTCGCAAGGGGCTGGAGGCAGAGGCAGAGCATTTCAAGGGAATTATTTCATTGGCAAAACCAATGGCAGATGCTGGCTTTCAGCAGCTGGAAAGCAGGTGAAGAAAGGGTTCTGAAGATGGGGAACAGAGGGAGAATTACAGCAGGGAAGTGAGCGGGTAAAAATAGAAAATTCTAGAGGTATTCGATATATCAGACAGCATATGTGAGACCATAACACACAGGAACAGAAGCTGAAAGACAGAGTTAAAGTTTTGGGTCATTGGATCAATCTTGAGGCATTAATTAGGTTTCTCTTTCCCCAAATGTTGCCTGATCTGCTAAGTTTTCCCAGAATTTCCTGTTTTGACTTCATTTTTACAATATCCGCAGTTTTTGATTGTGAACAAGATGGAGTAGCTTTGATTCCACCATTCCTTTATAACCCACTGAAATCCCATCACTAAGGTAGTGTTATAATCTCCACTCATTGCCAAAGATAATTTGGTAAATCATGGATAGGCTTGGTAAATGCAGAGAGCAACTTGCAACAAGTTTCTGTGCTCCAGCACCATGCATGTCTATAGCCATCTAGAAACATAGAAAACCTACAGCACAATACAGGCCCTTCGGCTCACAAAGCTGTGCCAAACATGTACTTACTTTAGAAATTACCTAGGGTTACCCATAGCCCTCTATTTTTCTAAGCTCCATGTATCTATCCAGGAGCCTCTGAAAAGACCCTATCATATCCGCCTCTACCGTTGCCGGCAGCCCATTCCACGCACCCACCACTCCCTGGCATAATAAATTTACCCCTGACATCTCCTCTGTACCTACTTTCCAAGCACCTTAAAACTGTGCCCTCTCGTGATAGCCATTTCAGCCCTGGGAAAAAGCCTCTGACTAACCACACGATCAATGCCTCTCATCGTCTTCTACACCTCAATCAGGTCACCTCCCATCCTCCGTTGCTCCAAGGAGAAAAGGTCAAGTTACTCAACCTATTTGGTAAGGCATGCTCCCCAATCCAGTCAACGTCCTGTAAATCTCCTCTGCACCCTTTCTATGGTTTCCATATCCTTCCTGTAGTGAGGCGACCAGAACTGAGCACGGACTCCAAGTGGGGTCTGACCAGGGTCCCATATAGTTGTAACATGGTTGGCCACATCATCCTCCTGCAGCAACATTCATTGGGGTGGGATGACATTCAACTAGTTCCAGACATTCCACAGAATTGCCACAAAATGACTTCCCTCCAGACACTGGAAGATTCCTTTGCTAACTTTTCGGGGATCTATCCTTGGTCCCTTCCACATAAACACAGGTGACACTGAGGTTTGCTTCACAAGCAGGACTTCTTTTGGCTCCTGTCATCAGACTGCTTGCTTGACATCCAGTATTCAATGAGCAGATGTCTCTTCCATTCCTTCTTCTTCTTCTTTTGCCCGTTACGCCGCTAGTGGGCTGTTTAGGGCAGCAGTGAAGGTCCTCCATCTCTGGCAGTTTTCATGGCTTCCTTCATTGTGTCAGTAGCTTCCTCTCAGTTTTCACTCCTATCAGTCATGCAAGTCCCGGTGGAGACTCATGAATATCGTCACACTCAGATGTTGAAGGATTCTGTATCTGTGTCTGTAACAGTTTTGTTTTACCAGTCAGGGTTGTTAGCCCTGAGCTGAACCCCTGAACCTGGAGAACTGGTGGACCACTCTTAGTTTGGCCTCTATCCTTTGACCTGTTTGGCATGGATGACCCTGCGAGGAGCCAAATTATAACACAAGCCACCAAACCATGGCAACATGGTGATCATCTAGGAGGTTCCATTTCTTGGTTGCCAATTTTACCCTCACCCTAAAAACTGAGCAAGGTCCTTCCTCACCCATTATGGCATATTTGATCCAGACTTAAACTTGGGACGGTACATCCCCGTCATCTCCTGTTAATATCTCTGTAACATGAGTCAACCCTTGACTCTGATTCACATTATCCATTGATGAAACTGTCATCCATGATTTTGTTATGTCTCGACTTGACTATTCCAATAAGTTTCTTTTCTCTTTTACCTAAATTGATATTACCCAAGCTCTAGTGTGTGTGTCCCAAAATGCACCATTCCCATTCACCTAACTAAATTTAAGTGGGTCCCTTTAAGAAATCCCTTGAATTTAATATTCACATTGGTATTTTAAAATCCCTCCATTATTTTGCCTCTCCTTACCTCAGTAATCTCCTCCAATCCTACAACCTTCTAAGCTGTCTGTGCCCTCTAAACCTTCTACCTTTCTCATCCTCAAATTTAACCTCTGCACCAGCAGAGGCCAAGGCCCCAGCTGTCAAGACAACTGGATTCTGCAATTTCATCTCTACACCTCACACCTCTGCTCCTATAAAGGAGCATTTTTAAAATTCTGCCTCTTTGACCAATCATTTTGGCCTTTCTGCACTAATATTGACTGAGAGGGCTCAACAACAAATTTTGACAATACTTCTGTTTATATTCAACGATTCAGCAACAGCTTCTTCCCCTCTGCCATTCGATTTCTGAATGGACATTGAACCCATGAACACTACCTTACTACTTCTTTATTTCTATTTTAGTACTACTTATTTAATTTATAATTATACATATATATATATATTCTATAATTCACAGTTTTTTCCCTAATTCATGTGTATTCCATTGTACTGCTGCTGCAAAGTCAACAAATTTCATGCAATATGCTGGTGATACTCACTAGAGTTCAGAAGAATGAGGGGTGACCTCATTGAAACCTATTGAACAGTGAAAGGCCTTGATAGAGTGGATGTGGAGAGGATGTTTCCTATGATGGGAGAGTCTAAGACCAGGAGGAGATGAGGAGGAATTTGTTTAGCCAGAGAATGATGAATCTGTGAAATTTTTTGCCACAGGCAACTGTGGAGGCCAAGTGTTTATGTATATTTAA
The DNA here is from genome assembly GCF_030028105.1 of Mobula birostris. NCBI lineage: Eukaryota > Metazoa > Chordata > Chondrichthyes > Myliobatiformes > Myliobatidae > Mobula > Mobula birostris. Next base: position 14,776,406 of record NC_092378.1, read on the forward strand.
GCCAGAGATTGATTGATTCTTCATTGGTCAGAGCATGAAGGGATACAGGGAAATGGCAAGAGAATGGGGCAGAGTGGAAAATTGGAGCAGCCATGCTGAAATAGCAGAGCAGACTCAATGGACCAAATGGACTATTTCTGCTCCTACATCTTGTGGTCTTAATATCCTAAACCTGATTCTGAGTACCTTGCAGCTATATAAATGAAAATTGTCATCTTTAAAATAGGTCTAACACCTCAGTGTTGTAAATAATTCAAAGAAAACCAGAGGTTATTAAATAAAGTTGTGCTCTGTATGGTAAAGTACTGACAGAAATTACAATGACATTAATTCAATCTGGATTTCTACTGACATCTGCAAACATTTGAAGGAAACCTTTACAAAATGCTAATTCAAATGGAGTTGGTGAGCAGTCTATTATGCTATATTGGGTCATTTTAAGCATGTAAATAGCTATAATTTAGATTTTATCATAATGCCAGTGTTTCTTAGCATTTGCCAAATGTAATTGGTAAAGTAATTATAAATATGACATTAGTAATTCCATTGATTACATGCAAAGAATCAGTACTGGCACCCTTATTATATATGACTGCATGTTTGTGTGGTGTTGGTTAACATAGTTGGAATGAGTCCTGCACAAAATAATGAGAAGCTCAAAAGGTCACGAGGCTGTCATGGTGAACCACAAGTATTTCAACTGCTTTTGTTGTTGGAGAACAGCAAATTTATTGGCAATTACTAAGCTAGACCTTTGAGGGGAGAAAGCGCTTATAGCTGATTTGTATCTCTTTGTGGTGCACAGTGGTTATGGAAGGTTTTAGATTGCTAGGTGAAGAAAAAATTATGGTGTAGTGGATTGTAAAAGATGCAGCTACTGTTATTAACTGTGCACAGTCAGTGCCAAAAGAATGCATGAGCATTGTTAAGGATGTAGGAAAAGAAATCAGTAAATAATTTCCAGTGAAGCAAAGCCAAACAGTTGCAGTTTGTGCTTCTGCTGTACAAGAAGCCAAAATATATTAAACAGCATGCTGTTTATCTCTTTAAACAAGACAAATTCATTAAAAATAAAGTTCCATTTGTAGACCTCAATTGTAATGTCAGCCATGTGGATTTCCTATTCAGCAGGTAAAGAAGGCTTTTGAGCATTTTGCACTTGGAAATCTGAGTTGATGCCTAGCCTGTTTAATATTTCATAAATTAAAGTTAGCTTCTCAACTGTTAGCTGAGTAATTGCAGGGTTGAGTAGTGTGTATAGGACACAAATGGAGACATTCTATGCAATCATTACAAATAAATATTACTATTCTTAGTGTTTTTTTTATATAGATTGCACCTTCAAAATGTAATCAGCACCCACAACTATTTTCACATTTTACTGTCACATTTTCTAAATTTAAAATATATTGAAGTAGGATTTTTTTAGCTAACCTACAAAACATTGTGCAACATGTCAAGTCAAAAGAAAAATTCCAAAGCCTGTCAACAATTTACGAAAAATTAAAAACCAAAATTATGAGGCTGACAAAGTATTCATCTCTTTTGTGATTACTGTGCTAGCTTTCTTCAGGGTCAATACTGTATATTACCTTACCAACTCATCCAATCTGTTGATGTAGAAAATTGAAGGGTCACCTGTTCTCAATGATTCATAAGAATAAATAACCCCTCTCTCTGTAAGGTCCAACAGGATGATGGTTTTCAAAAGACCAAATCAAAATGAAGACAAAAGAGTTTCAAGACAGGTCAGGGAAATGATAATAGAGAAGCTCAAATCTGGGGCAGGATACAAGACTATTTCAAAGGCACTGAACATGTCTTGGAGCTCAGTGCAGTTCAGCATGAAAAGGTGGAAACAATATGAAACCACAGCCAAACTGCTTATGTCTGCCTGTCCCTATAAACCTAGTCGCTAGGGAAGAATGGGAGTTGTAAGAGACATAACTGTGATGCCAACAGTCACCCTCAGAGAGCTGAAGAAGTCAGCAGCCGCAACTGGAGATGAAGTTCAATCTCTAAGACCTTGCACCAAAGGGGTATTTATGGAAGAGTGGCAAGGAAGAAGCCCTGGATTAACAAAAAAGCATACCCTTGCCTGTAAAGACTTTGCTGGCATCACGTAGATACTGTAAAGATGTGGAAGAAAGTCTTGTGGTTGAATAAGACTGAAGAAGAACTTTTTGGCTTCAACACCAAGTGGTACGTGTGGCGTAAATTTAATACTGTAACACTATATTAAACACTGAGTTGGATGATCAGCCATGATCATACGGAATGGCGGTGCAGGCTCGAAGGGCCGAATGGCCTACTCCTGCACCTATTTTCTATGTACTATCCCTCCTGTAAAGTATGGTGGAGGTAGCATCATGCTGTGTAGATGCTCTTCAGCAGCAGGGACTGGAAATCTGGTCAGGAATGATGAGAAGATGAATACTGCAAAATACGGAGGTATACTAGATAAAAACTTGCTAGCCTCTGCCAGAAGGCTTAAACTGGGGAGTAAGTTTGTCATTCAGCAGGGCAATGGCCCAAAGCACACTGCCGGAGCAACCACAGAGTGGCTTGAAATGAAGAAGATCGATGTCCTTGAGTGGCCCACTCAGAGTACTGACCTTAACCAATCGAACATCTCTGGAAAGACCTCAAGATTGCTTTCTACTGCCACTCCGCAACTAACCTGGTACAGCCTGAGCAATTTTGCAATGGGAAATGTGCAAATTTTGACTCTTGATTTGTGCAAAGTTAATAGAGACTTATCCAAAAAGACTGCTGGCTGTAATAGCTGTGAGGGGTGGTTCAACTAATAGTGAGCAAAGGGGGATGAATACTTCAGCTGACATTTAGTTTTCGGATTTTTAGTTTTTAATGCTTTACCGTCTTCCCTATTTTTGGGCTCTAATGTGAAAAAAGGAGCATCTGATTTACAAATAAAAATTCTCAAATTGATCAAAACCTCTGGTTGTAATACTCATTCATATGAAGAAGGGTTGGGGCTGAATACTTTTACAAGGCACTGTACAATAATGTCATTACTGTTTCGCAGGAATCATATCAGAAAATGCTGAAAATACTTAGCAGGTCAGGCAGCATCTGTGGAAGGTGAAACAGATGAAGAGTCTTTGACTTGAAATGTCGAAGACATTTTTTCACGTTCCACAGATGCTGCCTGAGCTGCTGAGCACTTTTAGTTTTTTCTGTTTTGATTCCTGTGAAAGAGTAATAACATTATTGTACAGAGCTGCATGTTCTATTTTGTATTTCTAACAACTTTTGATTTTTAAAATTTTCAATAGTTTGCAGAATTCCCATTGCATTCTGCTGTGTAATGGCTGAAAGTAAAAAGCTGTTAGTGTTGCATGAATGTACTTACTAAGAAACAGATTTTGGATTTTAGAGTACGATTTATTTTAAGTTATCTTAAGTTAGAAGACTAAAAACGCATGCATGTAATTTAATCATATTTAGGCAATCTTGATTAAGTTAAGCAAAAAGCTTTACTTTTACCCAAAAGACAATTTTTCCTCTTGAATTCAGTAGGTGAACTGTCCTTGTACCTGACTGATCTGGTGCAGTTACAATGGATGGATTTCTCAGCCTGAGAACCAGGAAGTTTGCAGAGGTCAAAGCTGCCCTATTAAGCTCCACGAGTGTGTGCCTGGAGCTGTTGTTAGGCAGAAGATTGCCCCCACAGCTCCTGTTCTGGGATAACCAAATTAATAGCACATCTGCTACATCATATATTTTTTAATGTGCTAGAATTACAATGACAACTGGAAATGTTTATAAAGCACCACGTAGTGTAACTGTAATCAACTCTGGGCACCACACTTTGGAAAAATTAAGAGCGGGTGCAGAGGAGTTTCACTAAATGGATCCAAGATTTGAAGGACCTTAGTTATGTGGAGAGAAGAAAACAAACTCTGGAATTGTTCTCCCCAAATGTAGAAGGTGAGAATAAGTTAGATAAAAATGTTCAAAATTCTATAGAGATTACAATTTCACGTTGGAGAATTGGAAACTTAATATTGGTTGGTTGTTCGTCCATCGTTGACATCGATGAGGACCTCGACACCGTTATGATGGTGTCAAGACTAGCGCATGATTTGGATTTAAGTGAGGGAGAGTCGCGCAGCGTCAGCCTCACTCTCTCTTCCCAATTCCCATCTGGATCCAGTGGCAAGACAGAGTCTAGACGGCTGGAGATGGGACTAGGCGCAGTGGATGACCAGGACGTCTTCTGTGTCTTGTCCTGCTCTACACGTTCCACGACGCTTGCAGAGACCGCCTTCGTGACCGTTGGACCTTCCATAGGTCTCATCCGCTCAATCTGCCGGAGTCTGTCGTCACATGCTGGGATAGACAACTCCCTATCTCACCGAGGGTTTGAGACCCATCGGCTACCCTCACCTGGTTTAGCCAGCTTGTCAAAGCCGTTGCCCGGGGTGTGGCCGCTGTTTCATGCAGACAACTATGGGGAGCCACAGGTGAGAGCTGAGTGCCAGGTGGGGACCAAAGGTGGACTAACCGCCCTGAAAAGGACGCGACATGTTCCCCCACCAGAGGTGCTACCCCTCCCTGACACCCCATATTGAAAAGCAGAGAGAATGCATATGGAGAGGGTGTTTCCATAATGGAGGAGTCTAGGACAAGAAGGCACAGCCTCATAATAGAGGGATGTTCCTTTAGAACAGAGATAAGGAGGAATTTCTTTAGGTCGAGGATGGTGAATCTGGGTATATTTAAAGTGGAGATTGATAGGTTCTTGATTAGTATGGTTACAGGGAGAAGGCAGGCAATTGGGGTTGAGGGGGGTAATAAATTAGCCATAATGGAATGGCAGGGCAGACTTGATGGGCCAAATGGCCTAATTTTGCTCCTATGTTTTATAGTCTAAACAAAGAATGCAATTTGAGTTAATAGGTAACAGAACCAGAGACAAAATGAGGGTGAATTTTTTAGGTAGCATGTTGTTGTTATCAGTACCTGAAAGAGTGGCAGAAGCAGATTCCATCTTCCAAAGTGGAGCAGGCAGTTACTTAGATAGGGACAACTTCCATGACAAAGGGAAAAGTCAGTGACTTGGCCAAAGAGAGTGATCTCTTACAAATGAAAGGAGTTGTGTACAGTACTATCATTCCATCCTCCTTGGAGAAGCTTGTATTAAATTCTTATTACCTGCTGCACCTTGTATTGTTATTATTTGAACAGATTACCTCAAAGGACTCAAAACTTTAGAACCTGAGTTATGCAGTTGCCTGACACCTGGAAGGGTTACCAAAATATGATATTTAAGAAGATTAAAATGAAGCATCTACAGCCCTGAGTAGGCTGGGGAAGAACCAGAATAGACATGTTCTTTGATGACAGTATCAATTTGCAAGAATTAGCAATTTTTAAAAAAAAATCAGTGATAACCTTCACTGGAGAGAGTATTTTTTTTAGAAGTTATTTATTCTGTCAACAGTTTTACTATTCACTGTAATCTTTAAAGTGTGGACAAAATCCCTTAAAAGTTCTACTTGTCACATTGTATTTGAACATTCTTCAACTGATGAATTAAAATTAGACTAGCACTGTTAATAGTTTTAGAAAAAGCAAACTTTAATACCCAATGGAATTTTTCAGTTTTCTAAGAATATTATCTTATTATTATTTATAGATTAGTGTCAGAATGAGGTTTAATATCACTGGCTTATGTCTAGAATTTTGTTGTTATGTGGCAGCAGCAGTACATTGAAATACATAATTAAAACTGCGAATTACAGTAAATATATATATATATAAAACTAAATAAATTTTTTTTGTTCCTTACTGCCCCTTGTGGCACATTGGACGACAACCTTGTTGTTCTTTAGCATTTGTCTGTTATTTTACAAGACTGAGTAGCTAGCTCAGCGTTCAACCCAGCACGGATGGAAAGCGTACAAGGAACCGGTTGGATTCAAACCTGGGACCACTCACCTTGAAGTCCATTGCAGATGCCATTACACCACCGGCCACTTTTAAATTAAATAAGTAGCGAGGTGGTGTTCGTGGGTTCAATGTCCATTCAGAACTCTGGTGGCAATGGGGAAGAAATGTGAAACAGAAACATTAAGGTGCCTAAAACTATTGTATCCCGAGGAGTGAAATTCACTTAGGTAGTTTCAAACCCAGCCATAATAGACAATAGGTGCAGGAATAGACCTTTCAGCCCTTCAAGCCAGCACCACCATTCACTGTGATCATGGCTGATCATCCACAATCAGTACCCTTTTCATGCCTTCTCCCCATATCCCTTCACTCCGCTATCTTTAAGAGCTCTATCTAACTCTTTCTTGAAAGAATCCAGAGAATTGGCCTCCACGGCCATATGAGGCAGAGCATTCCACAGAACCACAACCCTCTGTGTGAAAAAGTTTTTCCTCAACTCCGTTCTAAATTGTCTGCTCCTTATTCTTAAACTGTGGCCTCTGGTTCTGGACTCCCCCAACATCAGGAACATGTTTCCTGCCTCTAGCGTGTCCAATCTTTTAATAATCTTATATGTTTCAATCAGATCCCCTCTCATCCTTCTAAATTCCAGCGTGTACAACCCCACTCGCTCCAATCTTTCAACATATGACAGTCCCGCCATCCCGGGAATTAACCTCGTGAACCTAATGTGACTATTTCCCTAGAGCTTTTAGACAGATCTACCAGTTAGGGGAGTCCACCCATGAGTCGCCCCCCCCCCCCAATCACTTGTCTCCACATCATAATGTGATGAGGTCACGAGTTCTGTATTGATGGTGAATGGTACTTCCTGAACTTCTCAGCTTGATGTTGGTTCTTCGGATTATTCCTAGCATTTAATTCCTTTTCATCTCAGGATGGCACCTTTTGTCAGAATAGTAGGTGGGTAGGTGGATGTGGTCCGAGATAGTATGAGCATTATCTGGTGCTGCTCAGTACACATCTGCATGGCCAGTAATACCTTTCACTAATTAAAGTTTCAGTCTGTCTGGATATTGCACACACATCTGACACTGTGTGCAGATGGAGAATCACTGTTGATTTCTATACATGCATGTACTGGCACTAACTGGTATCACAAGAAGGTTAGAAAGCAATCTGTTCATCTGAGAAATCAGAGTATTCCTGTATATTGATATGATCACAACCTCTATTTCTATTGTATCTTATTCTAATATAACTGTCAAATACCTCTAGACAAACAGAACTTTGGCACAGGACATCTCTAATTACTACCTGATTGCACCCATCACGCGGTGCCAAACTGTATAAATGAGAAGGTCTGAGTCTGCTCCCAAGTTGTGCTAAATTCAGGTGTTTGCAGGTGGATGTATGGTGAGAATACACAGGCTACTAGGTCATGCTTCCCTTCAGATGGCCAGACATTGATTCTTGCTGTAAAGCCACTCTTCGTGTGGCAATCAAATGACGACTGAATCTGGTGTAGCTGGGGTGCCAGCCATAGTCGAGTATTCATTCACTTTTTCATCTTACACGTTAACTATCACCATGAAGGCAAACCAGATCTTGGCATGACTCAAAAAAATGTGGAGAAATTTAACTAGTGGCCATCTATTTTACAATTGAGTAAGTCAGGAGGTCACCTCAGCTTCCCAACATTCATCCAGCTCTGTTATTAACGGGTGAGTAGCCCACCTTTACTGAAACACAAATAAGGCTGCTGAACTTTGCAGATTGGAGTTCTAGGTTGCTCCTTTTGGTGCACTGGTTTCCTATTCAAAGATCCCTCAATCCCGAACCCTGCTGATACCCTGCTCTCTCATAACACGTGAACCAGTATCAGCCCAGACCGAAATTTCCTTCTGGCTGTGGCCACTGGCACAGCTGACAGAGGCAGTCACTCGTTTGGAGCTACTTGCTGAAGTTGAGGAACACTAGAACATAAGAAGCAAAAGTTTGCCCTGATGACAAGTCTCAGCCCTCAACGCCGACTGTTTATTCATTTCCATACATGCTGCCTGACCTGCTGAGTTCCTCCAGCATTTTGCTGCAGAAGTATTTATTTAATATTTCAGTAATATTTGAGTATGTTTGAATATATTATAATTTTGAATGTATTATAAACATATTATTTGATTAAACATTATTTGTTATCTACATAATTCACTGTGGGTTCTATGTACAAAGTACATGAATGTCCCACGTCATTATATCACTGTGTCATAAGTATGTGCCTCACTGAAGTAAAAAGACAAACGTACACATTTTATCTTTTTTTTCTGGTGATTGTTTTTATGTTTCGGAGTTACGAAACATAGCAGTAGGTCATTCAAATCCTCTCACCTGTTCTACAATTCAATAAAGTCATGGCTGTCTTTCTACCTCACTACCAACCTTTTTGTACAAACTCCATATCCCGTGATTCCTGAATATATCATTCTCTCTCTTGAATACATTTAGAGAATGACCTTTAGAGTTTTCGCGGGGAGCAAACTCCAAAGGTTTGCGAACCTCTGGGTAAAGAAATTTCTTCTCATCTCTGATGTCAATGGCCAACCCCTCATTTTGAAACGAGACCCCTGGTTTTAGAGATTTCAGCTACAGAAAATATCTTCCCTGCATAAATCCCTTCAAGCTTCATAAGAATTTTTAAAATATTTTAATGAGATCACCTCTTGATTTTTTAAACTAATATTAATCCAGACCAAATCTCCTTAATCTCTATTTATAGGCGATTTGTTATATAGCAGGAATTAATGTAATGAATCTTTATTGTACTCAGTCTATCACAAATATATGTTTTCTTAAGGACATTATTACTCTTGGTGCTGGCTTAATGTGGCCCTATACAACTTTAGTAAGGTATCTTTTTCCTTGTACTTGAACTCTCTTGCAGTTAAGGAATTAGGAAATAAATAAGGAAAATAACTGTCCTAATGTAGCTGTATGTTACATTCCCGGTTTCTCTGACACTTTTCAGTCTCTATCATTTAAAAAAATGCTATTCTCTATATCAACTTTCTTCAAGGGAATGAATTCATCAACTTGATTGTTGGCCACTTTATCAGTCTATATCAGAATCAGGTTTAATATCACTGACATATTTGTGAAATTTGTTACTGTGCAGCAGCAGTACTTTACAATACATAATAATAAAAACTGTAAATTACAGTAAGAATTAAATATATATTTTAAAAGTTAAATAAATAATGCAAAAAGAGAAAGAAAAAGTAGTGAGTTAGTGTTCATGAGTTCAATGTCCATTCAGAAATCTGATGGCACAGGAGAAGAAACTATTCCTGAATTGTTGAGTGTATGGCTTTAAGCTCCTGTACCTCCTCCCTGATGGTAGCAGTGAGACGAGGGTGATGGGGATCCTTAATGATCAATGCCGCCTTTTTGAGGCATTGCTCCTTGAAGGTGTCCTGGATACATTTGAAGCTTCTCTACAACTCCCTTACATCCACCACACAGGGTTACAACATCATCTAGGACATCAAGGTTAATCCCTGTGGTATCCTGCATGTTACACAGCTTCATACCCAAAGATACCTCTTTATTTATATTCCCTGTTGTCCATATATAAATCACTCTTTGACACACTAGTATGTTATTAATGAACCCAAGTGCCCTGATTTTGTTCAATATTCTCTTGGGTGGAATTCCATTGAAGCCTTTCAGAAACTCAAAATATACTACATCTACTGCTTCCCCATCACCTATTCTGCAAGTTACAAACTGCAAAACGATTTCTCAAATATCTTCTGTTTGTAAGTTTGTTAATTCTGATCAGACATCTTATTATGTTTAATTGTTTTGTTACCACTCGTTAATAGTTACCAACATTTTCCTTATTACTGATACAAGACTAATTACACTGCAGTTCCCTGTTTCCATTCTAGTCAGATGCAGACATATTAGAATCCATTGAACTTTAAAAAATAATCACCAGCATCCACGACTTCCATATATAACTTTTTCAAAACCTTGGGATGAATATTATCATGAAAATTTACTGGATTTCAGTCCCATGAATTTCTCCAAAATCACTTTTTCTTAATGCTAATTTGTTTAAAGTATCCCTACCGTTCCTCTATTCTTAATTTTTTTTCAAGGATTTGGTTTTGTTTTATTCAACAAAATACTTCATTAATTTATCTGCCATTTCTATATTCTCCAATATAATTTCTCCCATCCCAGAATGTAAGGGGTCGAATTGAACCTTTGCTAATCCTTTTCTTATCCCATGTCTGTAGAAACGTTTATGATGTATTATGGTATTACTCGATGGTTTACCTTCATACATATATTCTATACATATCAATTTTGGGAACACAAGAAAATCTGCTGATGCTGGAGTAACCCAGCAGGCCAGACAACATCTATGGAATGGAGTAAACAGTCAACGTTTTGTGCCGAGACCCTTCATTAAGATCCTTTACTCAATTTGTTGATCCTTGTTTGTGGAATTCTGAAATTTGCCCAATCTTCAAGCCGAGTCTCCTATTTGGCAATCCGATAAGCTTTTTTCTTTGACTTAATTAATTGTTAGCTACAGTAGGATCACTTTTCATGTTTTGTTTCAAAGAAAGAAAATAATATATTTCTTTAAACATTTAGCTCTTGCTTGGCCATTGTCACACTTTTCAATTTCTCACTCTACCACAGACAAATCATGCTTCATACATTTGTAGTTTGCTTTGTTTAGACTGTTTGCCCTGCTTTTATTTTCAACTAAGTCACTTTCAATCTGAATACAAAACATATTATGATCACTCTTCCCTAAAGAGACTATTAATTAACCTTATCTTTTTGCACACTATTCACTTGCTGATTCTGCAACAACTGATTTATAAAATAATTTCATATATATTATAATACATATCATACTATATTATTTAAAATAGCTTAGGTGCTGTCCTTTGTTTCTATCCATAGTTCTGGAATTAAATCATTTCATGTGTAATTTTCGTTATTACCATTATCAGTACAACTGAATTTATTCTGGGAATGCAGATCTCAAAGTTCAAAGTAAATTTATTATCAAAATACATATACAGTATGTCATCATCTACAACCCTGAGATACATTTTCTTGCGGACATACTCTGTAAATCCAAGAAACACAATAGAATCAATGAAAGACTGCACCCAACAAGACGGGCAAACAACCAATGGTAAAAAGGCAACAAACTCTGCAAACACAAAAGAATAAATAAATAAATAATATAGGAGCAGATGTAGGCCATTTGGCCCATCGAGTCTGCTCTGCCATTCAATTATGGGCTGATCCAATTCTTCCAGTCATCACCAATACCCTACCTTCTCCCCATACCCTTTGATGCCCTGGCTAATTAAGAGCCTATCTATCTCTGCCTTAAATGCACCCAATGACTTGGCCTCCACAGCCACTCATGGCAACAAATTCCACAGATTTACCACCCTCTGACTAAAATAATTTCTCAGCATCTGTGTTCTAAATGGACGTCCTTCAATCCTGAACTCGTGAAATAAGTAATAAATATCAAGAACATGAGTGAAAAGTGAATCCATAGGTTGTAGGAACAATTCAGTGTTGGGGTAAGTGAAGTTAATCCCTCTGGTGCAAAGCCTGATGGTTGAGGGGTAATAGTAACTGTTCCTGAACCTGGTGGTATGGGTCCTGAGGCTTCTATACTATCTACCTGACGGCAGCAGCGAGAAGAGAGCGTGACCTGGATGGTGGTGACCCTGATGATGGACGCTGCTTTCCTGTGACGGCGCTCCATGTAGATGTGCTCAATAAGACGATGAGATAAAGGAGCAGAATTAGGCTATTTGGCCCAAGGAGTCTGCTCCACCATTTCATCATGGCTGATTCAAAGTCCCTCCCAGCCCCAATCTCCTGCTTCCTCCCCTTATCCCTTCATGCCCTGGTCAATCAATAATCTTTAAACCTCTGCCTTAAATATACATAAAGACTTGGCCACTATAGCTGCCTGTAGTAAAGAATTCCACAGATTTATCACTATCTTGCAAAAGAAATTCCTCCTCATCTCTATTCTAAAAGGACACCTCCTCTATTTTGAGGTTGTGTCCTCTGGGTCTTAGACTCTCCCATCAGTGGTAATGTCCTCTCCACATCCACTCTGTCAAAGTCTTTCACTATTCAATAGGTTTCAATGAGGTCACCCCTCATTCTTCTGAATTCCAGTGAATTCAGGCCCAGAGCCATCAAACACTCTTCATGTGACAAGCCATTCAATCCTGGAATCATTCACAAACTTCTAGGGAAGTAGAGGTGCTACTGTGCTTTCTTCGTAAATGCACGTGTGCTGAGCCCAAGACAGATCCTATGAAATGATAATACCAAGAATTTAATGTTGTTCTCCCTCCCCACCTCTGATCTCCCGATGAGGACTGGCTTAGGGACTTTTGGTTTCCTCTAAATAAAATCAATAATCAGCTCCGTAATCTTCCTGACATTAAGAGAGAGGTTTTTGTTGTGGCACCATTCGGCCTGATTTACCACCACCTTTGATTCGGCCTACGATGGTGCTTTCGTCAGCAAACTTAAATATAGCATTGGAGCTGTGCTTGGTGGCACAGTCATAAGTGTAAAGCAGGTAGAGCAGGGGGATAAGCACACAGCCGTGTGGTGCGTCTGTGCTGATGGAGATTGTGGGAGGGACACAGAATTGTACAATCAAGCTATTGATGATTCGTTTTGTTACCACACAGGTTGGCCATCTTTCTATGATGTGCTGGATTCTAATGCAGTAACACAAGTAGATGACTTTTCCCATGGAATGCACAGGATTGAGATCGGCTGCAGCTACGTAAGTTTATTAATAACTTACTGGTTACATTTCTACTGCTATTGAATGTTATTACTTAGGAGCTATCTTACTTTTATACCTTTTTAAGTTAGGCTTATTTCGAGGGAAATTTTTTGCCAAAAGTTTATGGATATCAAGTTTTATAATACATAACACACACAAAATGCTGGAGGAACTCAGCAGGTCAGGCAGCATTCACTCTTCTCTCCTATCAGATTCATTCTTCTCCAGCCCTTGACCTTTCCCACCCAGCTGACTTCACCTATCACATTCCAGCTCGTCTCCTTCCACTCCCCCCACCTTTTTATTCTAGTGTCTTCCCCCTTCCTTCTCAGTCCTGAAGAAGGGTCTGAGCCCGAAACGTTGACTGTTTATTCATTCCCGTAGGTGCTGCCTGACCTGCTGAGTTCCTCTAGCATTGTGTGTGTGTATATTGCTTCAGATTTCCAGCATCTGATGACTTTCTCATGTTTATAATATGTAAGTTTGCTCCAATTTTCCAAACAATATTTATGCAGGTCAGTAGATCAAAAATGCTAATAATTTATTCTCTGTTATTTCAGTAGTAGAGCCACAGAAAAAAAAATCACAGATTTGGCTTTTGGTTTATGTACAACTGATCTTAGTGAAGTTGTTGATAAGTGAAATCAGATTTGCCTTCAGTACCTCCAGTTTAAAGAAGTTTTTTAAAAAAAGACTGATCTGATATCCAGCAATCCATAGTCACAATACATCTGTGAGAACAAGATTCAGCTGGATGGTATTGTCACATTAACCACAAAGCCTTCCTTTTAAAGGTTGCCAATTGCTGTTGTGACAGTGTCCACTTGAACTGCACCTGAATGAGGGTTCAATTTTGCAGGATTGAGCCAAGATACTACTGTAGAAAATGGATACAAAGAACAAGTATATGCTTCTCAACAATGATGTAAAAGTTTTTAAGTTTGCATCTCCAATTCTCCAGTAAATTATATTAAAATGTAAAAGTTTAATTTATGTTATGGATATATTTAATATAAATGTAACCAATAATCCTTTTTATTCTGGTGTCTTCCCCCTTCCTTCTCAGTTTTGAAGAAGGGTCTTGGCCCAAAACGTTGACTGTCTATTCATTTCCATAGATGCTGCCTGACCTGCTGAGTTCCTCTAGCATTTTGTGTGTGTTGCTTTGGATTTCTAGCATCTGCAGACTTTATTGTGTTTATCAAATAATTAGGCTTGATTGGCAATGTCCAAGAATTGTAGCATTTGATTTCAAGTATGTATTAGAATCACAGACCAGAATGTTGAAGTAATACCAGGGAATAGTGGGATCTTTGTATCCATGACAGCAAAAAGGGTGTTTAACCTGATGAGCGAGCTGCTGATGGTCCACACGACTGGTGGGGTCACAGTGGCAGAAAGCAATTCTAACAACAGAGTGTCATTATTTATCAACAATGCACTCTGATCTCAGCTTGTGATGGTTTGACAGACCTCCATGTGTGTACAAAAGCAGAAGTCTTCAGAAAGGTGACTTTTATTGTTTCTAGTGTCCACTGACAAATGCACGTTACCATTTCAAAGGCAACCTTGTTAAAAACATTCCTGCAGAATTAGTTTATAATCTCCGTTATAAAATAATGATACTTTTTGAAATCTTTAGCTAAAGTTAACTACAGCCCGGTTGATTTAATGAAGCATAATTAATATTTCTGAATCTGCATCACTTTATCAAGTTGCTGGAAGAGTACTTTTTAAGCACAGTAAATAGCTGCTATTAAAGGGTGATAGGTTAGATCTGAAGGAATATTGAGATCTTATCTAGAGTTTACTGCCTTGTGATGAATGATGTAGACTATAACAGCAATCTAAAATATCCATTTTGTTACAAGAAAGCAATTACTTTTGCTATTTTATTTCAGTGTGGTGCACATCTGGGACATATCTTTGATGATGGGCCCCGTCCAACTGGTAAACGGTATTGTATAAACTCTGCCTCATTATCCTTTATACCCACGGGCCAGAGCTCAACTGATGAAGGCAACGATCCTACCCCATCTGGCAAGACTGAACTTTAGGCTACAGAGGGCTGATGAATGGGGTTATTACCTCACAAGCCTCTGCTCCAGCGACAAACATCTTTGTGCATTTAACGTGCTAAAGTAACAAGTTATTTAAACACACACACACACACACACAGCAAAGCTCTTCTGCACAAAACAGTGAACTTACTTAACGTGGATACGAGTATCCTTGTAAATCTTTTTTTTTCTCCATAGGATATAGATTGTAACGGAGCAAATCGATGTGGTTGGGGTTAACAAACTATGGGAGTTCTACCATGTAGAATAGAAAATCCATTGTATTTTCCCAAAGCAGCATAGCATGGCACAGGGCAGTCAGGAAAAGCAAGGTATTAGCAGTTTCCTCATAATGTAATGTGGAGACTGCCAGGAATGCCTGACAATGAAATGCAGCGGCAAGAGAACAAAAAGTTCAAGCGCAGGTCACAATGAGCTGAACAGAGAAAACCAGGACAACTGTGGCATGTTTCAAGCCAATGTATTCTACACCACCCTTAAAATTATTTTGATGAAATGGATATTTAAGTTCCACTTTCTCCTTTATCTTTTATTCAGAACTTGTTTGAAAAAAAAAGTACCATTGCCTAATAAAAAAAACTGATACGGGCCCGAAGTGTTTCTTGTGTGTGAATCTTGCTGGCTGACCACAGGTCATTTGGTTCACAGCTGGTGTATGTCAAGAGCAGCTCAGTGTACCTGGTCCCATTGCTGACAGTCTGCATTTTGTATATAGTACTTCCAGCACTTTATCTCAAGCAGTCTTCTGAAGCTGGGGTCAGAGCAGTGGAGCATGCTCACATTCCCTGCACACACTCATTCCTGGGAAAATATTTGAGAGGATTGAAATCTCATCAAGAGGAGGCAAACGTTTATAGAAGGATTCAACCTTCACCTTTTCAAACTCTCCACCTTTTACATATGCTTGTGAGTACATAAAATCTATAGATATGCATATGGGAGGATGGGGAGTATTTTGTAATGGAATTCAAGGAGGTTTTGAAGATTTTCATGAAGAATTTGTCATCCAGTAGTTTAATGATTATCCTGGAATGCTGTGATGGATTAGTGACTGAAAAGTAAACTTCTGTAACAACTTATTATTAAGGATCATTAAGTTTCCTAGCTCATCCCTTTAAAAAGTTGAAATACATTCCAATTTTGCTAATTTAAAAAAATGTTGTTCTTCTATACATACCTAGATTGCTTAAATTACAACACTAAGTGGTTCGTAAATGATAATATACTTGATGAATTGAAGAAAGTATCCAAAAATTTGAGAGACCAATTTAAATAAAGCATTTGAGAGCTCCTCTGTCTGTCCACAACATTCTATCTAATATATTCTGATAACCAATACACCCCGGCTTAGAAAAGAAAGAAATTGCTGCCCGTATTTTTGTGCAATGCCTGGAGAATATTCTCTTGAGTTATTCATTTGTTCACTGCTTCCCAAATAATGTGTTTCATGTGCAAATTGCCCTTTATATGCCTTTGCTAGTTGCCTTGTACTGGACAAAGACACATGCCCACCATTTGTCAGTGGAACAATGTTTGCAGGTACCTCAGTGTGAAAGAAACATTTCCTGGTCTGCAGCCAGCTCTTCACACGGTTGGCATTGCCAAGGCCCGTCAAGATTACAAGTGCCAGCTTATGAATGAGAAGGGTATCAGTTCAGGAATGTTAGCTGAACAATTTATGCATTTTTTTTAAAAAAAGGTGACTGATGACCAGTTTGCTTTGGTAAAGATTTATTCCCTCTTCCCTCTAAAAGCAGTGAGCTATTGTGCAATTTTACTTAACAACAAAATTTCTAAAGGCTTAAGAATTACAGTTCATATTAATCTTGCCTTACATGCTCCCTCATGAAATGGAAAGATCCATGGGAAAAAAGAAGTTGTCATGCTGCCTTTAGTTTTTGGCAACTCACCATCCCATTAAGACAGCAAACCACAGATTAGTTCCCAGGGACTGCAGCTAAAGGCCCCAACTGATAAGGCGCCTGCATCCAACTACAGTAATTGTTGAACATATCTTTGCCACTTTGAATCAGGATCAGGTTTAATATCAGTGGCATATGTCGTGAAATTTGTTGTTTTGCAGCAGCAGTACATTGCAATACACAACAAATAAATTGCGTTAAGTATGTATGTATATATATAAAATGGGGCCAAAAGGGAGTTCATCGTCCATTCAGAAATCTGATGGTGGAAGGGAGGAAGCTGTTCTTGAAACATAGAGTGTGCGTCATCAGGCTCTTGTACCTCCTCCTTGATGGTAGCAGTGAGAAGAGGGCATGTCCTAGGTTAGGGAGGTCCTCAGTGATGGATGCTGCCTTTTTCAGGTGTTGCCTTCTGAAGAGGGTGTCCTCGATCAAGTCAAGTCACCTTTTATTGTCATTTCACCCATAACTGCTGGTACAGAACACAGTAAAAATGAGACAATGTCTTCCAGGACCATGGTGCTACATGAAACAATACAAAAACTACACTAGACCACAGACCTATCCAGGACTGCAGCTCAGTTCGAACTGTGTGTTGCAGCACAGTCGTGGGTCAGCAGTGGACTAAGCCCACGGCCCTGGGGTGGCCCTGTACTCAGTGTGATGGTGTTGGACATGCTGCTTCCAATCCGGACTGACTGAGGTCCCCCAGTCAGGAAGTCTAGGATCCAGTTGCAGAGGGAGGTGTTCAGGCCCAGTAGGCTCAGCTTTCCAAACAGTTTCGATGATGGGGAGGCTGGTGCCCATAATGGCTGAGTTTACAACTTTCTGCAGCTTCTTCTGATCCTGTGCAATGGCTCCTCTGTAACAGATGGCAATGGAACCAGTTAGAATGCTCTGTACAGTACACCTGTAGAAATTTTCAAGGGTTTTTGGCAGCATACCATGTCTCCTCAAAATTCTAACGAAATATAGTGGCTGTTGTGTCTTCTTTGTAATTGCCTCAATATGTTAGGCCCAGGATGGAGCTTCAGAGCTGTTGCTACTTAGCAACTTGAAACTGCTCACCTTTTCCACTGCTGATCCATCGATGAGGACTGACGTGTGTTCCCTCGACTTCCCCTTTCTGAAGTCCATGATCAGTTCCTTGGACTTACTGACATTGAATGCAGGGTTGTTGTCGTGACACCGTTCAACAAGCTCCTATTCACCTCCTCATCACTACCTAAAATTCTACAAACAATAGTTCTGCCGTTGGAAAACTTATAGATGGCATTTGAGCTGTGCCTAGCCACACAGTCATGAATGCAGAAAGAGTCGAGCAGTAGGCAAAGCACACATCCTTGAGGTGCACCATGGTTGATTGTCAGCGAGGAAGAGATGTTATTTCTGATCCACACTGACTGTGGTCTCCCAGTGAGGAAGTCAGAGATTCATTTGCAGAGGGAGGTACAGATGCCCAGGCTTTGGAGTTTGTTGATTATTTCAGAGGGTATGATGGTGTTGAACACTGAGCTGTAAGTAACATATATCAGCCAACAGCAACACTGCTGTTGTTCAGGTGATCCAAGGAAAGCCAGTGAGATTGCAAATGAGCCAGTGGCAATAGGCAAATTGCAGCAGCTCCAGGTCCTTGCTTAATCAGGAGCTGACTGTAGCCATGATGAACCTCTCAAAGCATTTCATCACAGTAGATGTGAGTGCCAGTGGGCGACAGTCATTGAGACAGGTCACCTTGCTCTCCTCAGGCACTGATATGATTGTCACACTTTTGAAGCAGGTGGGAACCTCCGACTGGAGCAGTGAGAGGTTGAAGATGTCCTTGAACACTCCCGGCCCATTGGCTGACACGGGTTTTCAGAGCCCTACCAGCATTTCAGCATCTTCAACTGAGCTAGAGCTAAGTTACAATGCAGCCTGATCACCAAAGGATCTGAGTAAGACTGTAGACCATACGAACATAAGGCATAGGAGCAGAATGAGGCCATTCAGCCCATCAGTCTGCTCCACCATTTAATTATGCCTGATTTATTCTTCCTCTCAACCCCATTCTCCACTTATTCCCTGTAACCTCTGAGTCACTTGACTAATCAAGAATCTGTCAACCTCCTCCTTAAATATACCCAATGATTTGACCTCCACAGCTGTCTATGGTATTCACCACCCTCTGGCTAAAGAAATTCCTCCTCTGCACTTTTCCAAAGGGACATCCTTCTATTCTGAGTGTGCCCTCTGGTCTTATAATCCCACACTATAGGAAACATTCTCTCCATGTCCACTCCGTTGTAGGCCTTTCAATATTCGATAGTTTTCAATAAGATTCCCCTTTCAATCTTCTAAACTCCAGCAAGTACTGACCCAGTGCTTTCGTACGTTACCCCTTCCATTCCTGAGGTCATTTTCATGAAACTCCTCTGGACTCTCTCCAATGCCAGCACATCTGTTCTTAAATCAGGGGCCCAAAATCACTCACATTACTCCAAATGCAGTCTAACCAATGTGCTTGAAAGCCTCAGTATTAGATCCTTGCATTTCGGTTTTAATCCTCTACAAATGAATGCAGACATTGCAATTCCCTTCCTTACCTTTGACTCAGGGAACCCTGCACGAGGACTCCCAAGTCCCTTTGCACCTCGGATTTCTGAATTTTCTCCCCATTCAAACTTAGTCTTACAAAGAAGCATTGTCACAAAGATCTCGGAGAAGTGTCCTGCGAGAGTGGTGCAGACTGAAGTGAAAGGGAAAGAAATGCTTGCTGTACTGAGCTGCCTGCAAATCTGGGAGTCCGGGTCACATCTGCTCTCACCCCATCCTCCCACCACTCCACCAGGGATAGGGTTCCCCTTGTCCTCACCTACCAGCCCACCAGCCTCCGGGTCTAACATATAATTCTCCGTAACTTCCGCCATCTCCAATGGGATCCCACCACTAAGCACATCTTTCCCTCGCCCCCCCCCCGCTTTCCGCAGGGATCACTCCCTACGCGACTCCCTTGTCTATTCGTTCCCCCCAATCCCTTCCCACCGATCTCCCTCCCGGCACCTATCCTTGTAAGTGGAACAAGTGCTACACATGCCCTTACACTTTCTGATCTCCCAGTGGCCACACATTTTAATTCCACATCCCATTCCCATTCTGATATGTCTATCCACGGCCTCCTCTACTGTCAAGATGAAGCCACACTCAGGTTGGAGGAACAACACCTTATATTCCGTCTGGGTAGCCTCCAACCTGATGGTATGAACATTGACTTCTCAAACTTCCGTTAATGCCCCACCTCCCCTTCATATCCCATCTGTTATTTAGTTATTATTATTATATTTTTCTCTCTCTTTTTCTCCCTCTGTCCCTCTCGTTATACTCCTTGCCCATTCTCTGGGTTCCCCCCTCCCCCTTTCTTTCTCCCTAGGCCTCCTGTCCCATGATCCTCTCATATCCCTTTTGCCAATCAACTTTCCAGCTCTTGGCTCCATCCCTCCCCCTCCTGTCTTCTCCTATCATTTTGGATCTCCCCCTCCCCCTCCAACTTTCAAATCCCTTACTATCTCTTCTCTCAGTTAGTCCTGACGAAGGATCTCAGCCCAAAACGTCGACTGTACCTCTTCCTATAGATGCTGCCTGGCCTGCTGCGTTCACCAGCATTTTGTGTGTGTTGCTTGAAATTCCAGCATCTGCAGATTTCCTCATGTTTGCGTTGTTTTGCTGCTGCTGTTTTGTTTTATTTTGTTTTGTTGTTATTGTTGCTGTTTGTGTTGTGCTGAACATTGTGGGCATGCTATGTTCTCATTAGAATGTTTGGTCACACTTGTGTGCTGCCTCCAGCACGTCCTTAGGTGTGTTGGTTAGCAAGTCATAGAATGGCGCACTACAGCACAGACAGAGGCCTTTTGGCCCATCTAGCCTATGCTAAACTGTTATTCTTCCTAGTCCCATCAACCTACACCTGGATCATAGACCTCCCCAGACACCTTACATCCATGTATATACAGTATCTACACTTGTTTTAAGTGATGACATCAAAGCTGCATGAACCGGTTGTTAACACAAATGATGCATTTCACTGTCTGTTTTGATGTACCTGTGATAAATAAATTTGAATCTCAATCACACAATTGACCAATTGGTTCAAAAAATGGTTATATCACTGATCACATTTTCCCAAGCCCTCCATAAATATAGCTTTACCTAGTAAACCTCGGAACTTCTCTTTATAGTACAAATTAGTGCATTTAGCCATTCCCCTCGAAGAAAATGGAAAATAACTTCGTCTATTGTTGCCTGAGCAACAAACCTTTTATGGAGCCAACGGAGCTCCTTGGGTAAGGTTTAGAAACCCCTTCTCATGGTATCACCATGGAAACAGGGAAGTGCTTTTCCCCTGTTTCCATAGTGAGCTGGTGCCAGGCTGCCTGAGCAAGGCCTCCTTTTGCATGCCATCCTCAAAGACTTAAGTATCTTACTTACGAGGCAGCCACAGTCATTGGCTTTATGGAAATGAGGCCTAAGAGCAAATTTGGATGCCTAGCCTCAATATCATTCTCCTTCCATGGTGCAGTTTCTGTAAATTGTAGGAAGGCTGATTTTACACACTGTAGGTCAAAAAGCTAATCAGCCCCAGCTCTGTTTTATAGGAGCCTTCCCTTGGGCAGCTGGAACATCTGCCCGTTTTAGACAGTAGATGTCTTAATTTAATTAAGTCCTCCAAGGTTAGTAAAACTCTGTTTGCAATTTTCAGTGACATATCGATGGAGTGCATTTAACCCTTATGTCCTGGAAACTCTGGAACCAAGAAAATCTTTCAAAAGTTGTGTGGCAGTAAGATTACTGACATTGTGGAGTGTTTCGGAATCAGTTTAATATCACCGGCATATGTCATGAAATTTGTTGTCTTTGCAACAGTACAATGCAATACGTAATAATAGAAAGAAAACATGAATTACAGTAGCATATATGAGGCCTCCGTTGGTCAGAGTTGACCGTGGATATTGCTCCCTGGCTGTCCAGATATGCAAGCCTGGGCAGTACAATATGGAGAGCAAGCTGTTGCCCATGTAGCAAGCTATCCCTCTCCACGCATCCGATAAGCCCAAAGGAACGGCAGAGACCAGCAGCGTCACAGGAGTTGCCAGTCAGCATTGAACTCAACATAGGACTGCCTTAGGGATGCCAGCTCTGGACTTTTCCCTTGGGGTTTACTCCCAAAGCCTTCCCCATGAGTGGGTATAGCCACAAGGCAGCGGAGGTTTGAGATCAGAGTTTTCCTTCTCCGAGATGAGCTGCCAACCACAGCAGAAAGCACCATTTGCCCGAAGTGACTGGTTTCAAGGTGCCAGTAACCCTCCTTTGCCACTTATCCTGTCAGTAGAAACAGTTCCACCGGGCTGGACTTGGTTGTTAAAGGCTATTTCAGGTGCACGCCATTGGGAGCATTTAATAGGCAGTGGGAGGTTGCCCCCATTACTACCCCCAGCTATAAAAATCTTAGGCATATATATATAATAGTTAAATTAAATAAGTAGTGCAAAACTAAAACTGAATCATGGGTCCAATGTCCATTCAGAAAATGGATGACAGAGGAGGAAAAGCTGTTCCTGAATACCATTCCTAAATCATTGAGTGTGTGCATCTGTAGACATTTGCGAGTGTGTTTGGTGACAGAGCAAATCTCACTCAAAGTGGGAAGCATTGCTGCATGTAGAGAAGGTTTGAAGGACACCTGGGGAGCAAGGGAGGGATTGGATGAGATAACAATGGGTAATTAGATTGGGAATATTGGGGTTGAGTACAAACGCAAGGTGAGAGAACTCAGGTCAATTGGTGTGTCACTATATTTGGTTAGAGACACAGCACGGTAACAAGCTCTTCCAGCCAACGAGCCCGCACACCCATGTGATCAGTTAACCCACTAATCCATACGTCTTTGGGATGAGGAAGGAAACCAGAGCATACCAAGGAAATCCACATGGTCATGGGGAGAATGCGTAGACTCCTTACGGATATCTGCAGAACTGAACCCCACATTGTTGGTGCCGTAATTGTGTTACGTTAACCGCTACACCACCATGCTACCCAGTGTAACCCAGATACTTATGGGAAAATATCTGGGTTGCATTGCCATGATGCAGATAATTGTGTTGCATTTTGATTCACTGATGAAGAGAAAGAGAATAGATCAATATGAGTCAAGATGGCACAACGCAGGGTCCTCGAACAGTTACTGCTACCTATAAAAATACTGTGGGTGAGATGATCCCCACATTGGCTTGCACTGAGGATCTGTCTGTGATCCATCTGAGTGTCTGAACTTTCCGGGAATGTGTGGCGGATTCCAGAACCGGTTACTCACCAGCAGAATTGTAATAAGGTGAAAATTCAGAATGGTGGTGAATTTGTGGAACTTGTTGTCACATGCAGCTGTGGAGGCCAGATCGTTGGGTGTATTTAGGGCAGAGATTGATAGGTTCTTGATTGGACATGGCATCAAAGGTTATGGGGAGAAGGCCGGGAACTGGGGTTGAGGAGGAGAAAAAAAACAGGATCAGCCATGCTTGAATGGCGGAGCAGACTCAATGGGCCAGATGGCCTAATTCTGCTCCTATGTCTTACGGTCTTATGGCTCAGCTCCCTCCTTCCAATCACTCGACAGGATCCAGTGATTATGATTTGTTTTCAAAAGGAGAGCAGCTCCTCTTTTTTGCAGTCTTAAAAAGTAACCTCAGTGACAGCAGAAAATGTGCAAGGCACATTTGCTGTCTGCTGTGTCTGAGGTGAATTGCTGGAGAGTTTAGGTGTGTAGCTGTGTTGACGTTGAATGTAGAACATAGAACAGAAAATATTATAGCGCGGTACGAACCCTTCAGCTCATGATGTTGTTCCAATCTTTTAATCTACTCTAAGATCCTTCTAACCCTTCCCTCTTATATAACCCTCCATTTCCTATCATTCATGTGCCTATCTGAGTCTCTTAAATGTCCCTGCTTCTACCACACTCTTGGCAGAGCATTCCGCACACCCGCCACTCTCTGTGTAGAGTACTGATCTCTTGACATCCTCCCTTATACTTTCCTCCAATCACCTTAAAATTATGCCCCCTGGAACATCAGTTCTGTTTATTCCCCACTTGCTCAAGGCTTCTGCTCAGTGTGATAATAGTTCTAACAGCACGGTGGATTATTAAGCTTTTATCCATAATCCTATCAAAGGCAGAGAAGATTCCCTAACCACTCTGTAAATCAAAGTGTCTGGAAGAGAAGTTGGAACATTTGCAGATTGGGCTCCATTTGCCCCAGGCCTCAAACAACAGAGACCTCCTAATAAGCATGGTGCATGATGCATGGAGTTTGGGTGGCATTATACCATGCCACCTTACAGTGCCCACGATGACCATCAGGGTTCGGTTCTTGCTGCTGTCTGTAAGGAGTTTTCACGTTCTTCCAGTGACCGTCTGGATTTCCTCCACATGCTTTGCTTTCCTCCCACACTCCAAAGACATGAGGTTAGGGTTAGCAAGCTGTGGGCACGCGACATTGACACCAGAAGCGTGGTGACATTTTGCGGGCTGCCCAGCAATATCTGCGCTAATTTGATTTGACACAGACGACGCACTTTACTGTCTGATTCAATGTACGTGTGACAAATACGGTGATGATGACAAACACGCTGAATGTGGTGGACACACTATTTTGCCGCCAGAATGTATATTGACACTTAATGGGCTGCCCCTGGCAAACCCATGGGTGTGTTGGTTGCTAACACAAACAATGCATTTCACAAAATGCTGGAGGAACGCAGCAGACCAGGCAGCACCAATGAAAAAAGTACAGTCAACGTTTCGACTGTATGCATAATATAATCAATTTATTTATTTATTCTATACCTGTCATGTATTGCAATATACTGCTGCTGCTAAGTGAACAAATTTCACGACACGTGCCGGTGATATTAAACTTGATTCTGATTCTGAAAAATAAATCTGAAACTTGAATCCTGAAACAAAGCTATTCTTTTAAAACTCTTTTAAACTACTTTGCAGGATGCTGCACCTTCCACCAGTGAGCTCTGAGAGATGAACTGCTTGCCATGACTGACAATATTTGTGTCAATGCTCAAATATTCTCTATAAAATCAGAACTATGAAGTCTAGTGCTGGCAGCAAGCAATAACTTACTTCCTGGAGATCAGTTTCCTTTTCCTCTAAGTTACAGAGTCATAGAAAAGTACAGAACAGAAACAGGCCCTTCGGCCCATCTAGTCCATGACAAACAATTTAAACTGCCTATTCCCAGCGACCTGCTCCGGGACCATAGCCCCCCATAACTCTACCATCCATGTACCTATCCAAACTTCACTTTACCAATTCTCCGGATTAATTATGTTTTTTTCCTCTCACAATCCATTGTTGTTCATGATGAGATAGTCAGCCAGTGCCTATGAAGGACAGAATGAGTGGAGTGGTAGTACGTATTGGAAACTCGCTCAGCAATTCTTGCATGTGTTCCGTATTCATGACATCATCAGTGCAGGAATTCTTGGACAGGCAAGGACAGAAGATGTTGGGGTAACATCTTCAAGGAGCAATGCCTCAAAAACGGCAGCATCCATCTTTAGTGATCCCCATGACCCAGGATATGCCCTCTTCTCATTGCTACCATCAGGGAGAAGGTACGGAGCCCGAAGGCACATAGTCAACAATTCAGGACAGCTTCTTCCCTTCTGCCATCTGATTTCTGAAGGGACATTGAACCCATTAACACAACCTCACTACTTTTTTCATTTCTATTTTTTGCACTACTTATATAAATTAACTTATATTAACAGTTTTTTCTCTATTAACTATCACATTGTACTGCTGCCACCACAAAGACAACAAATTTCATGACATATGCTGGTGATTTTACTACATCCTACCACTGGGCACTCCCCTCATTGTTTGTGCACCTAGATCTGAAGACACAAATTGTTTACAGTCATAGTGAATGAGAAAATGAACGCTGAACCAAGTGTGCAACAAGACTTCTGTTCAATTATGTGATTTTGCTACACTTTAAAAATAATATTTCTTTGCCATCACAGAAAAGGGTGGCAGGGATTTTTTTTCTGTCAACTGAGTTAGAAATTTATAAGTGAATTTATGTTGCATCCTTCACGATCTTTCAGAGTTCTCTTACTAGGAGGCTATGAACAATCCTGCTTGGTCTGGGTATTTTACATGCCAGAAGAAAAGGGTAAAAAAACCCATAAAACGGAAAGAAAATAAACCATAAAACAATTGATGAAAGAAGGCTATTTATCCGAACGTTTAGCTCTCTTTCTCTCTGCATGGATGCTGCCAGACCTGCTGAGCATTTTCTGTTTTCATTTCTGACTTTCAGCGTGCATTGCTTTGCCTTGTAATTCTTGTATTAATCTCAAATGGAAAGTCCATCTAACACTGTGGAGAAAGCATTCCTGAGTAATGCGTACGTTGTAAAATGAGATCAGTCCATAAAGCAACAGAAGTCATTGTGTCGGCTGACAGGAAATAGAGTCTTTTAATAGTCGGCAAGATGTATTGAGTGGTGTATCACAGGATTAGCGCTGGTGCCTTAACATTTTTATTACAATTTATAGAAATGTCTTGGATGAAGGTACTGAAGATACGGTTGCTCATTTTGCTGATATGCAAAAAGGATATAGACTAAATGAGTTGACAAAGATTTATCAAAAAGAGAACAATGAGGAAAATGTGATAATGTCCATACTGGTAAGAAAAGTAACAAAAAAAATTCTCCAAATACTGCAGTGTTGCAGCTGGGAGATGCGGTGGGATATGAGTATCCCACTACAGTGATTTGTAGAAGCAAGTGCAATGATAAGATACAGCAAATGATTAGAAAAAAATACTTGTTGTCACATGAACAAAGTGACTGGAGGGACACAGTTGGTAAATATGAAAAGTAGTCTTTTTATTTGATACACACTATCACAATTAAGCTGTCAGCCTTTTGGGGGGGTGGGGGAGAGGGAGAGGTCTGCTCCATCCAATGCTACACTACATTTTATGTGCTAAAGGTCAAAGGACAACTAAAATTCATCCACAATGCTTCCTCTGAACTACACAAAAAACTTCACACATCCCACTTCACATCCACACCTCAGACACCCAAATAACGAATTTAATTCAGCAAACACAAGGAAATCCGCAGATGCTGGAAATTCAAGCAACACACATAAAAACTGTTGGTGAACGCAGCAGGCCAGGCAGCATCTATAGGAAGAGGTACAGTCGACATTTCAGGCCGAGACCCTTCGTCACGAAATGTCGACGGTACCTCTTCCTACAGATGCTGCCTGGCCTGCTGCGTTCACCAATTTAATTCAGCATTGTCTGATCTTCCAAATAACTGTGGTTTCTTTCAATCAACTTGGTTCACAGTTCTTAGCAACCCATTATGATACAGCAAATTATTAAGGAAGAAAATATTTTTGTGAAATTGAATACAGAAGTAACCAGGATTGTGGTTAGTTTCAGTTCTGTAGGACACTGGTGAGGCCACGTCTGGAGTACCTCTCTCAGTAACAGTGTCCTTATCTAACAATGACTTTACATATATTGGAAACCGTTCAGTAAAGAAATTGTCACTAGACTATACCTGTAATGAACAGGTTACTTCTGAGAAGGGTTTGTGTCCACTGGAGCATAAGACTGATTGTGACAGAAGATCCCAAGCCCAAGGAATCTAATCATTTTATATTTAACTGCTTAATATGGAAATGAGGCAGTGTCTCTACTTTCTCAGAAGCTTGTGAGGATCCAGCATGCCATCTAAAACTGACAAACTTTTATGGATGCACAGCGGAGAGTACACTAACCCATTGCATCATCGCCAGGTGTGAGAACATCAATGCCCTTGAACAAAAAGTAGCAGATACAACCCAGTTCTTCACAGGTAAAACCCTCTCCACCATTGAGCACTCCTATAAAGAGCGATGTGGCAGGAAAGCAGAATCCAGTTATTCCAAGCCATCCCTGGTTAACTGGACAAGACCATGTTCTATGCCTTCTTGGTGATGTTCCCCAACTCTTCCTTCGCTACATTGATGACTGCTTTGGTGTTGCTTCATGCACCCATGCTGAACTCAACAATTTCATCAACTTTGCCTCCAACTCCCACCCTGCCCTTAAATTCACTTGGTCTATTTCTGACACCTCTCTCCTCTTTCTCAATCTCTCTGTCTCAGTTTCTGGGGACAAACTGTCTACTGATGTCTTTTATAAACCTAACAATTCCCGTGGCTATCTTGACTATACCTCTTCCCACCCTGTCTCCTGTAAAAAATGCTATTCCCTTTTCTCAGTTCCTTCATCTCTGCCGCATCTGTTCCCAAGATGAGGCTTTCCTTTCATGGACATCAGAGATGTCCTTCTTCTTCAAAGAATTAGTTTTCCTTCTTCCACCACTGACGCAAAAAATTGAATCTCGGGGTTGTATATGGTGACATATTTATGTATTTTGATAATAAATTTATTTTGATCTTTGAACATTGTTTTTTAAAGTGGGCTATGAGAAGGGAGGTGGATGCAGACTCTAAAATATTTAATGCAAACACAGATAGAATCCTGACAAGCAAGGAAGTGAATGGTTACAGAAGCTGGATAGAAATGTGGAGTCACATCAGCCTTAATCTTATTAAATGGTGAATCACGCTTGAGGGGCTAAGTGATTCTTTCCTGCTCCCAAATGTATGTTTTATATGTATGTTAACATCTACAGAGAATAGGATCAGCTCTATATGTGATGCCCTCTAAAAGCTAACAGCTCAGTCCTTAGATTTACACATGAAGAATGATCTTTCTGTTTAGATGTAACCAGGCTACCTGCCAACTTGCCATGCTTATTGAAGAGGAAGAATTATGGGTAAAATATAGAATAAAATTATCTATCTTTATATCACTTGCTATTACAATTTGACAATATGATGATTAAACAAAATAATCAACTCATTAATTTTTAGAATATGCTGAAATATGCTGCATGCAGAATATTGCAGCTGGAATTCATGAAGAAGAAAAAAGACTGTCCACTTTCCATAATAAAAAGTTTTTGTATCTTGGTCAAATAAAATAGTTGCTTCAAACATTATAACTCACCAGGGCTTTTTGAAAGTTAGAATCTCTTAAAGATACTTTTTTAAATGATCATTAACCCTTGGATTTTTTTGCTTCAACTTTGATATGTAAAAATAATTCTGAGTTTGATCCTTAATGTGTGATTGTATAAATTAGGTTTATTAATAAAGGACCATTTGTTTGCAGAAACCTTTCCTAATGCCACAATAAATGATGTAAAGGAAGTTTCAGGGTATCGTGCTGAAGAAACAAATCAAAAATGGTATCACCATAATTATTTTAAGAATGTCTCCAACCATCTTTCTGACACTGGTATCTTTGTTCTGTTCTTGTACAAATCATATGAATGACTTCTGATCAATAGAAATGCTGGACTTTGAAAATTGGAATTTCTGCCCCATGGGAAAAGAATGGCTAACCTAAGTCAAAGTTGCATGAACTTCTTTTTGGCTAAGCTTTTTAAAATGTTTGTTTTTTGTTTGGGATTGGCTTACGGGTACTCAGAGATCTTTTTTATTTCATTGCTTCACCTCTTACTTTCAGCTGAACGGTAACTATTTTTATACCCGGAGTTCTACCAAGCAAACTACTTTAATCATTTAAAAAAATAAACAATATATTATAAAAGTTTAAAAATGTCTCCTTTCTTCAGCTGAAAGTACTAGCTCATGTTGAAATTATTTCTGTCGGTCCATTAGCATTTTGCCCTTAATTAGGGAAGAAGTGTCTATTGATGTGAAGCCTCATCTGGTGGAATATCAATGAGGACTCTGTTGCATTAAAAAGCAACAAGGTAAGTTAGCTGCCTTGTTCCATTGGAAATGTGCCTTTACAGGATCATAGATTCAAAGGGTCATATAATAGAAACAAACTCTACATTTGCCATGACAATCAAGCATCACTTTACACCATTATACACAATATCCCATTTTTCTCTCCCCATCGAATCCCCTCAGATCTCATCAATCATCTACAGTACTACGCAAAAGTCTTAGGCCCATATTTATAGCTAGGGGGCCTAAGACTTCTGAACAGTCAACGTGGAACAGGAAGCCGGTCTGTACATCTGGTGGGAGCAAAGGATGTTGCGAATGGTGAGGGTGGAGCAGTGTGGGAGAGGTAGCAAGGAAGGAGTGCCAGGGGCAGTGGAGGGGTTTGGGTGCAGACACGCCCGGCCCTGAGACACCAGGGAAGGGCATTTGATTCCAAACGATTGGTTTATTGATCATTGCAGAATGTCTCTGGTGCTTCCTGACCCCTCCCCTCTCCTTTCCCCTTTTCCCAACCATGACTTCCCTCTTCCTGCCCCTTTCCTACTCTCAGACCACAGTAGAGACCCATATCAGAAACAGGTTTCGCTCACATCACTTACATACCATATGTCATGAATTTTTTTATGGCAGCTGTACTGTGCAATACCTAAAATTACTACAGTAACACCAACTGCTAACATCCCAATCTTCATCTCCCCCAGCCCCCAACTCCCCGGTCATCATGGACTCATCTTCACAACTGAGCAGGTGAGAAGGGCTCTGGGGAAACACAGACACGGCAAAGCATTGGGACCGGATGGTGTGAACCCCAAGGCCCTGAAGGAGTGTGCTGAGCAGCTGTGTGGAGTTCTCCAGCGCATCCTCAATCTGGGTCTCAGCCTGGAGAGGGTCCCGTCTGTATAGAAGAAATCATGTGTGGCCCCAGTACCCAAGAAGGGCCAGGCAAAAGTCTTGAATGACTACTGTCCAGTGGCCCTGACCTCACACCTCATGAGGCTGGTCCTGGCTCACCTCTGACCTCTGGTCAGATCAATCCTGGGCCCCCTGCAGTTTGCCTACCAGGAGCACATTGGAGTCGACGATGCTGTCATCTACCTGCTGAACAGAGAACACTCCCATTTGGATAAGCAGGGCAGCACTGTGACAATCATGTTTTTTGATTTCTCAGGTGTGTTCAATACCATACAGCCACATTGCTGAGGGAAAAGCTCCCTTCAGTACAGGCTGGCGCTTTCATTGTATCCTGGAGCTGTGTGTCGGACATGGCTATACGCAGCACTGGGGCCCCACAGGGCACTGTATTGGCTCTCTTCCTGTTTACCCTGTATAGCTCGGACTTCAGATACAACACTGAGTCACGTCGTCTACAGAAATTCTGTGATGATTCAGCAATAGTTGGGTGTATAAAGGGAGGATGGGAGGATGAGTACAGGACCCTGGTGGAGGACTTTGTCAAATGGTGCGAGCTGAATCATCTGCGGCTCAGGATCAGTAAGACAAAGGAGATGGTGATGGACTTTAGGAAGATTAAGCATGCTCTGCTCCCTGTTACTATTGACGCTGAGGACATGGATGTGATGAGGACCTACAAGCACCTGGGGGTGCACCTGGATGACGGACTTGAATGGAGCACCAACACAGGGGCTGTGTACAAGGGCCAGAGTCACCTGTACTTCCTGAGGAGACTGAGGTCCTTTGGAGTATGCAGGCCTTTCCTTCATATGTTCTACCAGTCCATTGTCGCCAGTACAATCTTTTATTCAGTGGTGTGGTGAGGCAATGGCATCAAGATGGCTGATGCCTGAAGGCTCAATAAACTAATTAGAAAGTCTGGCTCTGTTGTAGGAGTCAAACTGGACACACTGGAGACTGTGGTAGAACAAAGGAGCCTACAGAAAATCCTGGCAATT
This sequence comes from Mobula birostris, assembly GCF_030028105.1. NCBI lineage: Eukaryota > Metazoa > Chordata > Chondrichthyes > Myliobatiformes > Myliobatidae > Mobula > Mobula birostris. The sequence goes on from NC_092378.1 coordinate 14,807,979, forward strand.
CTGGACAATGTTTCTCCCCTTCTGCATGCCACTTTGGTTAAACAGAGGAGCAGCTTTAGTAATAGAATAAGACAACCGCACTGCTCCAAGGAGTGTTATAAGAAGTCATTCTTACCATCAGCCATTAGGTTCTATAATAACCAATAGCCGGGGAAGTGATGACCCCCCCCCCCCCACCTGTTAGACCATTTGAAGTAATTAATTTTTTTTCTTTCCGGTTTCATTTTTAATATATATATATTTGTAAATCTGTGGACTTGTAATGCTACTGTGACATTGCAATTTCCTTTGGAATCAATAAATTGTCTATCCATCATAGAATCAATGAGAACTGCACCAACTTGGGCATTCAACCAGTGTGTAGTGTGGGGTGGGCTTTGAGGCCAACTGAGGGAGGTGGGTAAGATTCAAGCCCATAGTTTGTGAGGACTATATTCAATGGTGCACTTATCAGACTATTAGGAGCCCAGATAAGAAAAGCTTATAGTCATAGTCATAGTCATACTTTATTGATCCCAAGGGAAACTGGTTTTCGTCACAGTTGCACCTTAAATAATTAAATAGTGATAAGACCATAAATAATTAAATAGTAATATGTAAATTATGCCAGACGGAAATAAGTCCAGGACCAGCCTATTGGCTCAGGGTGTCTGACCCTCCAAGGGAGGAGTTGTAAAGTTTGATGACCACAGGCAGGAATGACTTCCTATGACGCACTGTGTTGCATCTCGGTGGAGTGAATCTCTGGCTGAATGTACTCCTGTGCCCAACCAGTCCATTATGTAGTGGATGGGAGATGTTGTCCAAGATGGCATGCAACTTGGACAGCATCCTCTTTTCAGACACCACCGTCAGAGAGTCCAGTTCCATCCCCACGACATCACTGGCCTTACGAATGAGTTTGTTGATTCTGTTGGTGTCTGCCACCCTCAGCCTGCTGCCCCAGCACACAACAGCAAACTTGATCGCACTGGCCACCACAGACTCGTAGAACATCCTCAGCATCGTCCGACAGATGTGAAAGGAACTCAGTCTCCTCAGGAAATAGAGACGGCTCTGACCCTTCTTGCAGACAGCCTCACTGTTCTTTGACCAGTCCAGTTTATTGTCAATTCGTATCCCCAGGTATTTGTAATCCTCCACCATGTCCACACTGACCCCCTGGATGGAAACAGGGGTCACCGGTGCCTTAGCTCTTCTCAGGTCCACCACCAGCTCCTTAGTCTTTTTCACATTAAGCTGCAGGTAATTCTGCTCACACCATGTAACAAAGTTTCCTACCGTAGCCCTGTACTCAGCCTCATCTCCCTTGCTGATGCATCCAACTATGGCAGAGTCATCAGAAAACTTCTGAAGATGACAAGACTCTATGCAGTAGTTAAAGTCCGAGTATGGTATTGCTGCTATGTTTAAATGGCAAGATGATTTTATATTCATATATTGAAGTGTATAATTTGCTTTAACCCAACTTTCCTTCTGTCCTACTCCCCTCCTGAAGGGATTTCATTTGTCCAAATACCATCTGGTCAGTTGTTATATGCAGGTAGCATCTCCACCGAATATTCAAATACAACAGACAAGGCTGCTCAAAGTGATCCAGTAATCATTCACACATGCAAGTTTCAGCAGAAATTACTGCATTACAGTCAGGAGTGTAAACCCAGGCCAGTTGTTAGGGCAACTGCAGTAAACAGTATTTATCATTTCCTGATCTAATGTTGGTCAATCTTTGCACCTTTCTAGTACCAAATGGATATCTAAATGCCACCTTAATTGGCAGAGCTATTGGGGAACCCCACCTATAAATCTGTGTTAGCAAATACATGGACACAAGAGCATTGTGGGACAAATGGAATGTGAACTGTTTGTTTATTGTACAGTTACATAGTATAAGTTTGTATTTAAAACACTTGAAGATACAACTTTTTATCAAGATGCAACTTCTTTCTCAAAAGTTACGTATGTTGAAACTCACATTGACCTGAAACTATTAAAACTGTTTTTTTATACAGTATCATTGAAATATTAACCCTAAAACACACATTAAATACAACTAATTTCTGTAAAACAACTGTGCCAAAGAGAGGGCATATAAGAGAGCAAAAGTAAGTGGGAAGTTAGAGGATTGGGAAGCTTTTAAAAACCAACTGAAGGCAACTAATAAAGTCATTAAGAAGGTAAAGATGGAATATGAAAGTAAGCTAGCCAATAATATTAAAGGGGATATCAGATGTTTCTTCAGATGCGTAAAGTGTGAAAGAAGATGTTGGAGTTGATTGTTAAGGATGTGGTTTCAGGGTACTTGGAAGCACATGATAAAATAAGCCATAAGTGGTATGTGGTTTCCTTGAGGGAAAATCTCGCCAGACAAATCTGTTGGAATTTTTGAAGAAATAGCAAGCAAGGTAGACAAAGGAGATTCAGTTGATGTTGTGTACTTGGATTTTCAGAAGGCCTTAGACAAGGTGCCAAATGAGGCTGCTTAGCAAGCACAGGAAAGGCTCTAGCATGGATAAAGCAGTGGCTGACTGGCAGGAGGCAAAGAGTGGGAATAAAGGGAGCCTTTTCTGACTGACTGGCTGTTGGTGACTAGTAATGTTCCACAGGGCTCTGTGTTGAGACCGATTCTTTTTACATTATATGTCAGTGATTTAGATGATGGAATTGATGGCATTGTTGCAGTTTGCAGACAATACGAAGATAGGTGAAGGGGCAGGTAGTTCTGAGGAAGTAGAGAGGCTACAGAAGGACTTCAATAGATTAGGAGAATGGGCAAAGAAATGGCAGATGGAATACAGTGTCAGGGAAGTGTATGGTCATGCACTTTGGTAGAAGAAATGAAAGTGTTGACTATTTTCTAAATGGAAAAAAAATACAAAAATCTGAGGTGCAAAGGGATTTGGGAGTCCTGTGCAGGATTCCTAAAGGTTAATTTATAGGTTGAGTCTGTGGTGAGGAAACAAATGCAATGTTAGTATTCATTTCAATAAGACTCGAATATAAAAGCAAGGATGTAATGTTGAGACTTTATAAAGCACTGGTGAGCAGTATTGGGCCCCTTATCTTCAAAAAGATGTGCTGAAACTGGAGGAGGTTCAAAGGAGGTTCACGAAAATGATTCCAGGATTAAACAGCTTGACATATGATGAATTGGGGCCAGTATTCACTTGAATTCATTCTTCCCAACCACTGAGGTCAGACTAACTGGCCTATAATTTCCTTTCTTCTGCCTCTATCCCTTCTTGAACAGGGGTGACCTAATTGAAACCTATCGAATGGTGAAAGGCCTTGATGGAGTGGATGTGGAGAGGATGTTTCCTCTGGTGGAAGTTTAAGATCAGAGGACAAAGCGTCAGATTAGAGGGTTGTCCTTTTAGAACAGAGATGAGGAGGAATTTCTTTAGCCAGAGAGTAGTGAATCTGTGGAACTCATTACTACAGGCTGCTGAGGAGGCCAAGTCTTTATATATATTTAGGGCAGAAGCTGATAGATTCTTGATTGGTCAGGGTGTGAAGGGGTGCAGGGAGAAGGCAGGAGATTGGGGCTGAGAGGAAAAATGGATCAGCCATGATGAAATGGCAGAGCAGACTCGATGGCCAAATGGTCTAACTCTGCTCCTATGTCTTAAGGTCTTGTGTTCTTAAAATGGAAACATCTGCCAGAATGAAGCAGGGATTCAGTCCAATCACTAACTTTTCATAAGGGATAAAGTAGCTCATCTGATACCACAAAAAAGACTTACAATTACATAGCAACTATCCTCGGCTGAAAAAGTGAGAATTGGCTTGATGGACTTGGAGAATCAGAGTCAGAATCACATTTATTATCACCGGCATGTGTCATGGAATTTGTTAACTTAGCAGCAGCAGTTATGCAATACATAATGTAGAAGAAGAAGAAATAATAAAAAAGTAAAAAAGGAGAAAGGGGGGGGAGAGCCCAGAGGATGGGCAATAACGGATGGGGTACGAGGGGGAGGTGGGGCATTAACGGAAGTTAGAGAAGTCAATGTTCATGCCTCCCCCTTTCTTTCTCCCTTGGCCTCCCGTCCCATGATCCTTTCATATCCCTTTTGCCAATCAACTATCCAGCTCTTGGCTCCATCCCTCCCCCTCCTGTCTTCTCCTATCATTTTGGATCTCCCCCTCCCCCTCCCACTTTCAAATCTCTTACTAGCTCTTCTTTCAGTTAGTCCTGATGAAGGGTCTCAGCCCAAAATGTTGACTGTACCTCTTCCTATAGATGCTGCCTGGCCTGCTGCATTCACCAGCAACTTTTATGTGTGTTGCTTGAAATTCCAGCATCTGCAGATTTCCTCGTGTTCGTAATCACAAGACCTCTTCCTCCAACATTTCTTTTCTTTCTGCCATAGTTCTGCATCTACCTATTATCTTCCTTGTTTTTATGTTGTTATATCTCATTGACTTTCCAGGCACACGGACTTTCTAACAACATTATCTGAATGTTAATTATAGGAAGAGTGGCTGAAAGTATTTGTCCTATTACATAAAGCATATTCAGGCACAAAAATGGAAAATGCTAGAATCACTCAGCAAGTCAAGAAGCATTAGTGCTAAAATAAACACGGTTAGTGTTCCTGATCAAGGACCTCCATCTACTTTAGCAAAAACGTGAATCTCAGTACCAGAGAATGATCCACTTGTTTTTGATATGTAGGTTTGTAAGATTATAATCTTCAAGATGTTTCAAACAATTCTGTAGCCAAGGAAAGACACTAGAAGATCAAACAGTTCATTTGACAAAATTCACAATACTAAGCAATTGGATCAAACGATTCTCAAGAAAGTAAGCACCCAAAGATACAATGTTTAAAATTCATATTTTTTCTTGAAATTTATTTTTGATGTTCAATACTCTCAAATAACTTTTAGATTTAAGTGGAACCCACTCCATACCCACATTTTTAGATGTACACCATATTAGTTGTTAAAACTTCTCAGCGACCTGTTTTCATCCTAATATATGTATCCTTGTAACACATCAGCAAAGTTATGAAGAGTTATAAATTATTGAGAGTTATGTCTTGTATGTGTGAGGTAGGGATGAGGGTGATGGAGAGGATGAGAGGATTAACCTGGAATGGTTAGTCCACCCTTACAGTTCTTGTTTCATTCATGCAAGTGCAGAGAGTGATCTGCTGTCTGATCTGATTACATACATTCCAACGTTAAAACCCACTAGGTTTTTCTCTTAAAGTAGCATACTGTATAACCAAACAATCTATTTAAAAACAGAGTTCCTTATAGTCTGTTAAAAATTGCAGTTGTTAAGTATGGTTTAATGGCAAGAATCTTCTCACGTTTGGCATGAAATAAATAATGGCTTTGTCACTCAGATTCATAGTGTAAGCAAGACTAGTTAACTCTTTCAATGCTACATTTCCAAAGGTCAATTTTTCCATATGTCGTAAGGCTTTAATTGTAAACGACTTCTTATTTAAAGCAGACAAATGGAATGCCTATCATTTTTTATTAAGTTAAAATGTTTGATAGTGCTTTTTCTTTAAGTTGCACAAAAATGTAAACTTGACCCTGAAGAGGTTAAAGTTCCTTGCTCCTTTTAGTAAGCAATTCATAGCCCATAATCTGTATCTTTGTCACTTTGAAGATTTAGATCATTTAAGCATTGAAAAGAAAGCACACCCTGGTAACAAAGTACATGCTATCCTTCCTGTGTGGTCTGTGTACCAATGGTTTATTTGTGGCTGTTTGTTTTCCACCTGGAAGTGATTTCTGTGACATCACATGACCTCAGGTCACTTGGGGTTAGAAGTATCTCCACCACTTTAAACTTATTAATTTTCAGTACTTTTGTTACTCAACCACATTAACCTGTGATACAAACCAGATATATGGTTCATGAGCTGCGTTTTTTCCCCATTACAAAAATAAACAAGCTTCCATACACGGGGAGCTCAGTAACCTACAGATCCTTCACACTGCAGCCTGTGTTCTTTCTGACATTATTCAGTGCTTTTTTCATCAGTAAACCACAGTTTGGTATTGTCCTATATTAAGGTTCTTTGTAGAAAAATAAATGAACTCCATGAAAACTAAAATCGTCGTTTAGTGTTCTTTTTTACTGGGGAGGACATGGTGTGGATTTTGATTGTTCACTTACATTCCTCCGTTGCAATGCAATGCATGGGGTGGAATTGTACCAAGTTCAGTTAAACTTTTCTTCTTGTGAGAAGTTACTGGTGATTTTTTTTTCCCTAAGAGTATCCTGTTGTCGGACTAGCATACAAATGTAACTGAAGCCTTTTAAGGTGACCAATACCAAAACACTTAGGTAAGATAAATTTTATCCAGTTGGCGTAATTTTAAACAGGGGAACTAATAGTCCTGTTTTACGTTGTGAACCCTCCCTCCCCCCCCCCCCCCCCCCATTACCAACACACATCCCTCTCCCTCTGGTGGATAACATTGCACTATTCACCAAGGCTGGAATCAATTTTGCCCTGCAGCTGACAGGTAGTTCAATTTAATTCAATTCAATTTCTTATCAAGGAATGTAAAAATTATACACCTTACAGGCAGCCACAAACCAAGAAAAAAGCAAGAACCAAGTTTATAAAATAGGACGACCATAACCACTGCGCAGAGGAAGAGAAAAAACATACATCATTCAAACAATAGAAGCAAACGACAGCATTCTGAACTAGATTCAGTCCTTAGATCTGCTCCTTGGAGCAGCCGGAGTAGTAGGCCCATGCCTCAATTTCAGTTCATCATCTTAGTGGGGCAAAAACACCGCCAAACTCGCAGAGAGGACAGCCGGCGGAGAGAGGAATAAACATCGCAGTAGAGCAAGTGAAATCAGCCTGACCCTCGCCTCCGGTCCTGAAACTGGTGCTTTCCAGTCCATTGGGACTAGTGTTTAAATTGTCTGAGCACCAGGTAGTGCCTCACTCTAGGTCCCATGATGTTTCATGTACATCTGTGCACTCTGCCCCCTACACTTTCCTTTTGAGAGAGTGTAGTTAACTCTTGCTTGGAGAATTTATCAAATGTGCTAATCAAAAGACATTGGAATCACTCAAGCTCAATCAACCCACATGAAGCAAAAGCTGGAGAGTCCAACTCTGCTCCGTTGCTGGGAGGATTACACCATCACCATTGTGATGTGACACAAATAGCACCTTGGGACCTGCATCAGTAATGTCTATTTGAGAGTTCAAATGAATCTCAATACCAGACATTAGAATTACAGTGGATTTTCTAATCCTTTTCTGTGTGTTAATTCGCATTGGTGGAGGGCATTCTAACTGGCTGTATCATCATCTGGTATGGGGCTATTGAACAGGATCGAAGTAAGCTGCAGGGAGTTGTAAACTTAGTCAGCTCCATCATGGGCACTAGACTCCGTGGTATCCAGGCCATCTTCAAGGAGTGATGCCTCAAAAAGGTGGCATCCTAATTACCCAGGTCATGCCTTGTTCTCATTGCTACCATCAGGAAGGAGGTACAGGAGCCTGAAAACACACACTCAATGATTCAGGAACAGCTTCTTCCCCTCTGCCGTCGATTTCTGAATAGACATTGAACCCATGAACACTACCTCATGCAACACACATAAAAGTTGCTGGTGAACGCAGCAGGCCAGGCAGCATCTCTAGGAAGAGGTGCAGTCGACGTTTCAGGCCAAGACCCTTCATCAGGACTAACTGAAGGAAGAGACTACCTCATTATATTTTTTTTATTTCTATTTTTGCACTACTTATTTAATGTATCTATTATATATATTTATAGTAATTCAGTTTTTCTCCATTATTATGTATTGCATTGTACTTCTGCCACAAAGACATATGTTGGTGATATTAAACCTGCTCGATTCCGATTCTGATACAGAGCATGACAACAAATGTAAAAGTTTAATACACAATGAAAATTCGATATGCATTTTTTAATGTTATTCTTCTAAAACTTATATATCCCACAATAACTTAACAACTCACTAAATCAGAAAATAAATCTTTGGCATCACATTTGAAAAACCTATTTCATGGCCCACTCCCTCCTAAAAATAAACCACAAAAAAAACTATAGTATTAAAAGATATTGCTACTTTTTGACCGATGCCATTGAAACTATAATTTGTGGTAGTAAAAGATTGTGTCTATGGAAACACATTTGGGGTATTAGGCCCCATATGTCCTTGAAAAGTAAATAATAAATAATCCAGTGTTTGCCATAAGCACAAAGTACTCATTGTATATTTTTCTCATATGCAAGTGATCCCACCCCATTTTATCTTTGCATTTGCAAACAAATCAATTAACTTTTATTCATAGCCTTTCATACTTTTCAAAGGACATAATGTCTTTGAGGGCTGTGGAGGACTGAATAACAATTGCAGTGTATATGAACAGCCAGGCGCACATGGCTATCTCTGTGCTGGACAGTCTAAGGTCAGAGATAACAATGATCAAACCTCCAGTTAAAGCTTGTAGATCAGTACTAGCACCTCCATGTCACGTTTACAAAATTTCTTATTGATTAATGGTTTTTTTTGTTTGACATTCATTGGGTACTAAATTTATAACATTTTACTATTAACTCTTTCAATGCATCTGTGTTTATCATTAACCTTTCCACCATTCACGAACCCTGCAACTGTTGTGTGCTGGTTATTTATGAAAACCTGTTTTTTTCTGATATTTAACAAGGAAACCATAAAATCTAATGAACTTTTAAAGCAATGAATTATGTTGTTCCATTAATTTCCAATAAGCGTTTTACCTTAAACAGAGGATAGTTGAATATGAATTTCAGGGTTGGATATAGGGACTTTGATAATAAAATTTACTTTGACTTTGAATATTGAGTAATTTTGAATTTTATCCTTTTTTAAAGTTTCTGTAAACTCACATAATCATCTTCTCAGGCCGAATAGAGATGGTAGAAATAAATTATACAAAAATTAATCTCTTGTTAACATTTGCATAATTGATTTAATATTAATTTTCTGGTAACAACATTGTATAAAGCCTAACACATCAAGTGATTTTAGTTTTAAAAATAATTGGCATGTTAGTAATATGTATTTTAAAATCTATGGCACTGGATTTGGGTGAAAGGTTTTACATTCACCAAATGTATTCAACAGTTTGTTTTTTTACAAAGACAGCTCTAATATTAGGGAGGAACATATGTTAAGATACTTTTAATGGATTAACATATCCATTATTGTCATTCTATATCCTGGAAATAAATCTGACGGATTTCAGTTTTGACCAAGAATATTTGATTAACATTAGGTATTGAACAAATTATGCTCTTGTAATCCTTTGTGGAGACTGAAAATAATCCACCACTAGTGCATTAGGTTAAAATCTGTAAATTAAATGAATTAAATTTGCAAATAAGACTAATTCTAAATATAAAGCATCAAACACCTTTGCTGCAGAATCACTACCTTAGAAATGGACTGCTTTCACTTGCATAAGTGAACTGCTCTTTTAGAAAATAAAATACTAAAACCTAAAAAGCAACAATGAGTTTTCATAACACATTTGAAATGTAAAAGTAACAATAGGTTTCAATAGGTGCATTTAATGTCAGAGAAATGCATACAATATATGTCCTGAAATTAACAAGAGGTTAAAATGTATTTGACTAGCAATGTCTTTTAAACATAAGATCAGAAGAAAGTTAATCTTACACAGTTAAAGAAACTATATGACATTGATTACAAATACTAGTGTGAAGTGGTACAATCATGAACCTAACAATATATTTTGCAAAGCAACACACACAGAATGCTGAAGGAACTCAGCAGGCCAGGCACCATCAATGGAAAAGAGTAAACAGTCGACATTTTGGGTCAGGACTCTTCTTCAGGGTCTCGGCCTGAAACATCAACTGTTTACTCTTTTCTATAGACGCTGCTAGGCCTGCTGAGTTCCTCCAGCATTTGTGTGTGTTGCTTTGGATTTCCAGCATTGGCAGATTTTCTCCTGTTCATACATTTTCTACTTGTGTTGTTTTGGCAGGGATAGTTATAGCCATTGTAAAAATATGTATGCCTGTATTCTAAATAATATGGAATAACTCTTATGGTACAAGTCACCAATTGGCATATTTGACATATGCCTATTTACAAATAGTTACGGTTTTTGAGCAGCTGTAACAATAAACATATTTAAGTGGCAAGAGGTATGGAGTGAAGATTGAGTAATAAGACACATTTATTGGACCCCAAAGTAGCCTGTCACGTTTGCAGTTCACATGAAGAGTGGCAGGACACGTTACTGAAAGAAGCACCATGATAACCTGGCTGCTTTTTTAACAAAGGTATTTAGTGACGAGAGGACTGCAGATTTTTTTTGTGTGTGGATTTGAATGAACACACTGTGGGTGGCTTAAATTAACATAGGGCTTCAGCAGGGAGCTATCAAACATCACTGCTACCGGCCCAAATCAGAGGCATTAAAATTCCTTCTTTGTATACCACCGCATTCCAAACAATCTGCAACGTAAAGGGAATGCTATATTTTCCATCAATATTTATTTAAAGCTCAGTGCCCAGTCGTAACCCAGAAGTGGACAAGGTTACTATAAAAAGTTGTTATTTGCAGCCTTTACACTCTGCTCTCTGTCTGACACCAAACATCTCCTCTGTGGATAAACACATTGCCAAAGCAAGTGGCTATCAGCTGCTGTTCTCACAGAGACCAAGGCTACAGCATTCCTTGCGTCAATGAGGTCCATCACATAATTTATCCCTGCATGAGGGACTCGGTGCGCTGTATTCATTGTGGGCTCAATGCGTCAGTTACAAATCAGATGAGTCAAATGAATACATTCATTTAAATTAATGAAATGAATTTTGTGAAGCTTAGGATCAATAATTACATTAAGCATACTAATTTCCCTCTGTTACAAGACAGAACTTATTTTAGAGAAGTCACTATTAAGAGAATTAAATGCTGAAAGTGTACATTAAAAGCAAAACCTTATGAAACAGACTTTTGCTGTTGCTGTATACAAAAAATAAAGTTGCATTAAGAAGAGTTTTCATTGGCTATATCAGAATCAGAATCAGGTTTAATATCACCAGCATGTTTTGTGAAATTTGTTAACTTTGCAGCAGCAGTACAATGCTGCACATGATAAATATAGAAATAAAACCTTCGGAATTACAGTAAGTATATATATGTTTATTAAATAGTTAAATTAAATAAGTAGTGCAAAAACAGAAATTAAAAAAGTAGTGAGGTAGTGTTCAATAGTTCAATGTCCATTCAGAAATCGGATGGCAGAAGGGAAGAAGCTGTTCCGGAATTGCTGAATATTGCTTAACTATTCTTAGTAAAAGGCTCCTAATTTATTTTAGCTAGTAAGCACAATTTTATTGCCCAAACAAGCTGCTAAATTATCACACTATGATGGTATTCAAAATCTTGTATTTTCCATTAAATTTATGTCCAATATATTCATTCTTCTGAAACTTGAAGCAGACCATGACTAAATCAGAATCAGAATCAGGTTTAATATCACTGGCATATGTCGTGAAATTTGTTGTTTTTGCGGGAGCAGTGCAGTGCAATACATAATAATAGAGAAAAAACAGAATTACAGTAAATATATAGTTAAATAAATAGTGCAAAAAATAAAAAAATTTAAAATCAACTGATTTTACTTTAAATGTAATAAGTCCTATTTTAGGAACTAATCATTATCCTGACATACTTGATCTGTTTAACAAGACTGAGGTTATGTGCTGGAGATTCTTTCCATGGTCAGCAACACAGTATACCAACTCTTAGAGTACAGACTCAGAGAAGCCGCATGTTCACTCATAAATCTTTTGTCTTTGTCTATGTGCGTTAGCAATAAATATTGAAATGTTTTCTCAATTTTTAAAATAAAATTATGTTACATTTAGTTGGTCCTTGCATAATTAAAAAATAAAAACTTGCTACTTCTAATTTTTAGGCTCTTTAACTTCTCATTCTCAACTGAATTGGAATGATAATCGTTTTCATCTTATGGTTCTACAGCTAGTAGGACCATAATTCAACATTCAACAAAATTCAACATCGAGTTCAAAAGTCAAGAGGTTATGCTACGACTTTATAAAACTGCAATTAGGCCACATCTGGAATATTGCACACAGTTCTGGGTGCCTCACTATAGGAAGGATGTTGAGGTTTTGGAGAGGGTACAGGTCTACTAGGATGCTGCCTGGTTTAGAGGGCATGTACTATTATGAGAAGCTGGATAAACTTGGGTTGTTTTCTCTGTAGCATCGATGGTTGAGGGGCGATCTGATAGAGGTTTATAAGATCTTGAGAGGCATAGATAGAGTAGACAGGGAGTATCTGTTTCCCAAGGTTAAATACCTAACGCCAGAGGACATGCATTGAAGGTGAGAGGGAGATGTGAGGGGTAAAATTTTTACTCAGAGAGTGGTGGAATCCTGGTATGGTGGTGGAGGCAAATAGATTAGAGGCTTTTAAGAGAATGTTTGGATAAACACCTGAATGTAAGGAAGATAGACAATAGACAATAGGTGCAGGAGTAGGCCATTCGGCCCTTCGAGCCAGCACCACCATTCACTGTGGTCATGGCTGATCATCCACAATCAGTACCCTGTTCCTGCCTTCTCACCATATCCTTTGACTCCGCTATCTTTAAGAGCTCTATCTAACTCTTTCTTGAAAGAATCCAGAGAATTGGCCTCCACTGCCTTCTGAGGCAGAGCATTCCACAGAGCCACAACCCTCTGTGTGAAAAAGTTTTTCCTCAACTCCATTCTAAATGGTCTACCCCTTATTCTTAAACTGCGGCCTCTGGTTCTGGACTCCCCCAACATCGGGAACATGTTTCCTGCCTCTAGCATGTCCAATCCCTTAATAATCTTATATGTTTCAATCAGATCCCCTCTCATCCTTCTAAATTCCAGTGTATACAAGCCCAGTCGCTCCAATAGAGGGATATGGACATGGTGTAGGAAGGAGAGATTAGTGTTACGGTGTTTTTGATTTGCGTTTCAGCTGGTTCAACATAACATTGTGGGCCAAATGGTCTGTTCTTGTGCTGAACTGTTCTATGTTCTAACCAATGTCCGCTATGGATCAGATATTAGCAAACTAGACATTATTTTGCCTCGCCAGGTAGTATGTCAAGAATAGTAATATTGCTGTGAAATTGAGAAACAGATTTGGTTACTCACAAATCTTTAGGTGCATATTAATAAGCAAGAACATTTTAAAATTGATATAAGATCCCAATTATTAAAACTAACATTTTGGCAAGGCAAGTTCTGAAAAGTTTAAGGCATCTCAACTAATGCTTACATCTATGCAAATTTTTTAATGAATCCCATCCAAACAGCTCTGTGGGATTTAAAATGGCAGGAAAGCCACTGATACAAGGAATTAATTATTCACATAGTGTGTAGAGCAAAGACTTTGACATTCAGTATCTCCGTGAACACACTGACTGACTTCCCGAGATGCTCAAGAAATTCGTCCTTTTAAGACTTATAGCTATTCCCATTGGAACCCTAATGAACGCTGTTTCCTGGTTTGTAGTCTCCAACCAGCAGTTGGCAAAATAAGCTCTTCATTTAAGAACTCGGGATATTTTATTAATCTCATGAGAGTTCTAAACTAATGGTGACTTACTGCGTAGTTCCATTGCAGTCTGCCTGCACTTTCTGGTTCCTTCAAATAAAGCCCATTTTCCGATAATAAGGAAGTCTACACAGAACAAACTCTCTATGAAAACCAAATGAAAAGAGAAGCATAGTAAACTTTGTTTGCATAACAAATATTTTATTTGAAAAAGAACAATTCTAAAAGTAAATTGAAGGATTGACCAAGGAAAGAGAAATGTTATAAGATTAATGATCTTTCTTTTGAAGGAAAATCATTGACCTGAATTAACTCTGTTTCTTTGTCCATGGATCCTGCCTGACCTATTGAGTATTTTTGGTCTCTTCTATTTTTATTTCATATTTCCAACATCCAGTTGTTTTTGTTTGCTTTTCAAGTGACTCTTTACGCTCCTTTACTCTGCCCTAATAGCTAATTTCTAATTAGAATAACGTAAAGTCCCTCCCCAGAAATTAAATGCTCATGTGATGTGAACTTTCCACATAGGAGCTTAAAATGTTATATTAACTTTGAAATTTATTATCAAAGTGTGAACATATTTGTCACCACATACTAGCTTGAGATTCATTTTAGACCATAAGACAGTGAGATGTAGAAGCAGAATTAGGCCATTTGGCCCATCGACTCTGCTCCACAATTTCATCATGGCTGATCTAATTTTCCTCTCAGCCCCATTTTCTTTCTTGGAGGCATTCACAGTAAAAACAAAGAAGTACAAAAACAATTCAATGAAAAACTACACATAAACGAAGATTATTAAACAACTAATGTAAAGAGGTCAGACTATACAAATTGTTGTTGTTATTGTTGTTCGTCCTTCGTAGTCAAAGATGACCATGGCTTCAAAGTCAAATGGGAGATTGGTGGCTGTGGGTCCGGAGGTGACTGATGAGGCCAATCCGGGCCCTGAAGGCTTGCCCACGTGTGGGACACAAGTGGGTGGGTGCTGTCATGGCAGTGGATGCTGCTCGGGCCTTGCGCACAGCACGCTTTCGTTGCGCCTCGATGGTGTGCCTGACTTCAGTTGCACGGGCTCCTGTGGTGATCTTGCTGCGCCAAGCTGGACGGTCGAGGGCAAGCGTCTCCCACGTGTTGATGTCGACACCCAGGCCTTTGAGGGACACTTTGAGGCAGTCTTTGAAACGTTTCTTCTGCCCCCCGACTGAGCACTTGCCCTGACACAGTTCTCCGTACAGCAGCTGCTTAGGCAATTGGCTGTCTGGCATTCTGACCATCCCAACGGCGGAGCAGGCGGAAGAGGAGACATCTCCCAATGGCTGCAAAGGCGGATGAGGATGCCCAACAATGGGTAGGGAGGCTTGCGAGCACGCCGCAAGAACTGCCGTAGACCCACAACACTCAGGGCTTGTCTACCTAGCGTGTGAAGCCTGGACTCAGCGGACTGCGCGGAAGAAACCATCACTGGTTCAACGGGCAGAAAGGCGATTCTCAACAATGCGTCGTGGAGCGCTAAGAGGGCACAGTGAGACACACAGAACACTGGCCATCCACTGCATCCTGACCTATCTCCAGCCGTCTCGACTATGTCTTGCCACTGGATCCAGATAGGCCAGGACGAGAGAGTGAGGCTGACGACCTGCGCAACTCTCCCTCACTTTAATCCAAGTCCAGCGCAAGTCAGATTATACAAAAGTAAGTTTATAATAGCTGACCGGTGGTGTAGAGGTATTAGCGCCAGACTTCGAGGTCAGTGGTCCCAGGTTCGAATCCGCCGGCTCCTTGTGCACTTTCAGTCCGTACTGGTTTGAGCACCGAGTTTGCAACTCGGCCTCGTAGAAAACAGATAAAACGCCAAAGAAATGGCAAGATTGCTGCCCCAATGTGCCACAAGGCACATTGGGGAATAACAATAATGAATAAATAATAGCGAATATGAGTTATAGAGACCTTGACAAGTAAGTCTATAAGAATTGGATATAATTCTGTAGTGAAGATACCCAACTCTTGAAGTTTAACGTTTACCGAAAACTCCATCACATAAAATCTATTATTTCATCTGCAATGCCTAAACAAAGACTGAGTAACGCTGAAAACACCACAATTTGGTTAACATGTAGCTGTTATAATAGTGAACGTACTTGAATCAAACACATAAGAAATGCACGGTCATTATGTAGATTTTCCATACATTTCAAATTCATTCACTAAAATTGAATTGAAATAACACAATAGCCTATAGACTGGTCCTGGACTTATTTACCATCTGGCATAGTTTGCATTTTGTTGTTTGACTGTTGGGGTTTTTGTATTGCTATACGTACGCTCTATTCTTGGTTGGTGAGGCTGCAACAAAACCAAATTTCCCTCGGGATTAATAAAGTATATCTATCTATCACATGGAATTGGGAAGCTAACCCCCAGTCTTGATTTGTAAATGTTTAAATATGTTTAAGCAATTCACAGATCAATACATTTTGAATCCTAAATTAATTGTGAATGGTATAGGAATCAGCTGCTCAGCAAAGATTCTATTACAGAATGTAAAATGAAGCTGATGTGCTAAACTAGAAATATGTAATGTTGTTGAAACAGGGCTAAAATTACTTCATCAACAATGCAGAAATGTGTCTTCAAATCCCATCATGGAGGCTATGAAATATGAAATCCATTCACAAAAAATGGAGAAAGTAAAAAAAAACGAGTGTTAATCACAGTAACCATGAAATCACAGATGACTTTTTATGTCAACCAGATTGTCATAAAAGCTCATCTGGCTTGCTAATAGCCTCTGGGAAGGAAATCTACTGTCTTCCTTAGTCCGACCCATGTGTGATTCCAGATCTGTGTTTGAATCCCAACTGCTTTCGGAAATAGCACTGAAACCATTATATTAAAGCTGCAGAAGGATAAAACCAAACTAAATCCAGCACTAAATTCAATCACAGCAAAATCACTGCTTGACCTGCTTGATTTTGCACTGTAATTTCCTTTGGGATCAATAAAGTATCTGTCTTCTCAAGGACATTGTGGGAGTCCTGGCCAAATTTGGGAAGCAGTCCACACTCTAGCCAAGCAATAGCTGATCATAATTCTACACACCAAAACATATTGTGTGTCACAGGCAACATTGTAGACCTTCCCATCACTATCCCTGGGTATATTTTAACTCCCAGCAGGACAGACCCCACCAGCTTGTTAGTACAGCCCAGAGAATTCCTCAATATTGTCTCCAGACCTCCTGAACTCTCATGGTTTCTGTTAAAACAGGGCAGATCTAACTTTGAGTTACTTTAAACAAGACGTGCGCATATTAGATTAGATTAGATTCAACTTTATTGTCATTGTGCCAAGTACAGATACAAAGCCAATGAAATGCACTTAGCATCTGACCAGAAATGCAAAGAATAGTGTTATTTACAAAATAACTCCGAATAAAAAAAAGTGCTACAGCACACAAATATAAAAGGACTGAGACAGTACAATAAGGATTCAATACTGCTCAGCGCTATGATGAGAGGTTCAGCAGGGTCACAGCCTCAGGGAAGAAGCTCTTCCTGTGCCTGCTGGTGCGGGAGTGGAGGCTCCTGTAGCACCTACCGGATGGGAGGAGAGTAAAAAGTCCATGTTTAGGGTGAGATGCATCCCCGATAATGCTTCTCGCCCTGCCCAGGCAGCGTTTATATAAATATATCACGTGGTAGCGTGAAAATGTATGCCGTAAATGTACTCACACATATAACCCATAATGAATTATTTAAATGAACAAGAATGCTTAATCAAACAATATATAAAGATTGCTCAAATATTGTTGAAATATTAAAAACACAACACCATCAACCGGTACATTTTTGGACTGTAGGGGGAAATCCTCATGGTTACAGGGAGAAGGTACAAACTCCTTACAGACAGAGGCGGGAATTGACCCCCGGGTTGCTGGCGCAGTGAAGCATTGTGCTTATCGCTATACCATCATGCCGCCCCAGTTGGTCTGTGCCAGGTAGTGAGAGAACCACTAACTTACTTAACTGTCCTCACCAAACTACCTGTTGCAAATCCAACTTCCCATTCCAGCCACCACACAGTCCCTATGGAGACAAAAAACCCATCTTCACTGGAGGACTCTATTCTTTACTCTCATTGTGTTTTAATCTAAAAAGAGGATTGAGTGTTCTCATAATCTAACACTAGCACTCCTAAATTGTACAGACTCAGAACAGACTTTGGCAGCTCAAGTCTAGGTATCGGACCTAAACTGATGTGGACCATCAGCTACAGCATGAATCTGTGCCGTCACAACCTGAGACCTCATTGACCGCCATCAGTACAGTCGATCTAGGGGGTCAGCATGATTCAATGAGAGGTGTAGAAGTATTGAAGGACAGGACCCACTGTGAGCAGCACCAACTCTATCTGAAAATTAAGAGCTGCCCTGGCAAAACTGCAACACGAAGCTAAACGAGTGCCGAACAGCGTGCGAGGTTGAATGATAGATACCAGCACACAACCGCCTGGAAAATGCACAAAAATTACCTGCCAAGACTTCTCTGATAGCACCTCCTAAACTCACAATCTTTAGCACAAAAGACATAGGCACATGACAACAGGACTTGTGTAGATCCTTTTCCAAGTCACACACAATCCTGATCTGAAAACATACAACATCACCATCTAGATTCTGAATAACAAATGTCAAGTCAAGTTTATTGTCATTTAGCTATATACATGTATACTGTCAAATGAGATAACATTTCTCCAGACCAGGGTGAGAAACACAGTAGTACACATAACACACATACAACACACAATAACTTAGGAAAGTAAGAATTAAATCTACAAATGAACTCACAATAAATAAAGTAAAGTGTATAAATTAAATATTGTAGGGTACAGAACAAATTAACTGGTGACACTTTGAATGCGATGTGGCAGAGAGTTCAGAAGTCTAATAGCCTGAGAGAACAAACTGTTTCCCATCCTGACTTAGTATCTTCAATAGATGAAAAGTCATAGTCATACTTTATTGATCCCGGGGGAAATTGGTTTTCATTACAGTTGCACCATAAATAATAAATAGTAATAGAACCATAAGTAGTTAAATAGTAATATGTAAATTATGCCAGTAAATTATGAAATAAATCCAGGACCAGCCTATTGGCTCAGGGTGTCTGACCCTCCAAGGGAGGAGTTGTAAAGTTTGATGGCCACAGGCAGGAATGACTTCCCATGACGCTCTGTGCTGCATCTCGGTGGAATGAGTCTCTGGCTGAATGTACTCCTGTGCCCACCCAGTACATTATGTAGTGGCTTACCATAATTTTCTCAAGGTTAGCTTAGGCCATGCCCACATTACATTGAATGAAGGAAAAAATATATACAATTAGCAACAATGTTGCAAGCGTCATGATCAAAGTTTAAGGCACATTTATTATCAAAGTATGTATACATTACACAGCCTTGAAATCGGTCTCCTAACAGGCAGCCACAAAACAAAGAAACCCAAATGAACCAATTAAAAAAAACAGAAGACAGTCAAACACCAAAGGTGCAGAGAGAGAAAAAACATGCAAGCAATAAATGCAAGCAAATAGCATTCTAAACTGAAGCCCACAAAGAGAAATGATGGTATTGTCAACATAGCAATTGAAACTACTATTCTAATAGAGCATCTTCAGCCCCAGAATGCATAAAAGCAAGGCATTAATTTGAAAGTAGGTGATCAGAGGTTATGCATGGAAAACTTCTTTTTCTGTTTTGCACGTAGCAGCTTGCAAACTCTGTTGTGCTCAATTTACCAATCTTGTACTATTTGTCACCCTTTTTCATTCTTTTGCAGCTTTTAACAAGACTTTTGAGAAGTATTTACACAGATTAGTAGCAATTATAAATAAATAGATGGCCACACCTCCAGTGTAATGATATTTAGTAGCTCACAGAATTTTATTGAATTACTTAGAAAAACAAATGAGCCTGGTTGGAAATTTGCACTACAGTGAAGGAAAAGTAACTTCCTACCTTCGTGTCGTTTTCCTGCTTGTAACTAAAATCTGTTTGGCTATTTTGTCGTGATAAATAAATATTCTCAATTAAAATGTCTTGAAAAATCTAAGCAAATGTATAAGTATGACATTCGTTTTCTTGTCGATTTTAGTATAATTATCCGTTTCATTTATTAACTTTTGCCTTCTCACTCCAAAAACACATAATAAACAATTATCAGTGGACCTTTACGCATTTTTTTTCTAAGTTATCCCAAGCATTATTCTACAAAGGCTACATAAAGATTAATCAAATCCATGTCTTCGTAAGTGATGGTAAAACTTACCAGGGCAGCTAGCTATTCCAAGATAATTCAGAATGTAAAAGACTCTTCAAGCAACTTACTTCCTTGGCAGGTTAACAGGCCTAAACCCAGCAGGTTCTGGCCGTCAGTGAACTAACCCTTTCCTGAGGCATTGCTTTCCAACTGAGGTGGAATTCAGTGCAAGATCAGAGGTCACGGTTAATGCCATCTTGCCAGAGGGATCCAGCCTATTCATAGAACAGTTCTCTTTGTAATCATAACTGAGTGAAAAATGAAGTCAATATGAAATGAAGGCATTCAGATTTTTTTTGTATTTCTTAGCATGGCAGTAATGTTCATTTATTTTAATTGCAAAGGCATTGCTTCCAAAAATTGATGCTTTGGATCCTATTTTCAGTGGGTTGCTTGAGAAATGTATGTTTTGTCATGTCTGAACGGGCTGGTTTGCTTTAGGAATTTCACTAAAGCAGTGCAGCTGCACTTCAATTTGTATGGAACCATATTGATTAACCGTTTGTTAAATGAATAATTTTTATTCACTGACTTTAACAAAACAAACTTTAAATTATTTCTATTGAACAAGGGGTTTGTCATTTTTTCATTATTAGTGGAAGCTGAAGCACTTGAAATACAAAAATAAACCCTTTTGCTCACAAATATTCCTTTTTCCAAGTGACCAATCACGCCAACATATGCTGCCTTCCAAAAGGCTGGAAAGTTTCTAATAAATCAGAAATAACACCAAAAATTAGATGCATTTATATTAGAATTTGAAGGATTTATTTTGGGATCAGATCTTCCAAAAGATTTGCAAAATCAAACTCTTCAGACCCCCACATAGAGCTAGAAGTAAAAAAGGAGATCATTATTATAGGCTTTGCCAATAGGATCAAGTATTTGATCATCTGAATCTAATATTTCAACATGGACTATTAAATTGCATTCTGCATCCTTAAGCCTTTGAAAAAGAGGATCTCCCAGTGGCCACACATTTTAATTCCACATCCCATTCCCATTCTGACATGTCCATCCACGGCCTCCTCTACTGTAAAGATGAAGCCACACTCAGGTTGGAGGAACAACACCTTATATTCCGTCTGGGTAGCCTCCAACCTGATGGCAT
Source organism: Mobula birostris (assembly GCF_030028105.1). Taxonomy (NCBI): domain Eukaryota; kingdom Metazoa; phylum Chordata; class Chondrichthyes; order Myliobatiformes; family Myliobatidae; genus Mobula; species Mobula birostris. The sequence continues at coordinate 14,829,010 of NC_092378.1, forward strand.
GAACATCGACTTCTCTAACTTCCGCTAAGGCCCCACCTCCCCCTCGTATCCCATCTGTTACTCATTTTTATGCACACATTCTTTCTCTCACTCTCCTTTTTCTCCCTCTGTCCCTCTGAATATACCTCTTGCCCATCCTCTGGGTCCCCCCCCCCTTGTCTTTCTTCCCGGACCTCCTGTCCCATGATCCTCTCGTATCCCCTTTTGCCAATCACCTGTCCAGCTCTTGGCTCCATCCCTCCCCCTCCTGTCTTCTCCTATCATTTTGGATCTCCCCCTCCCCCTCCAACTTTCAAATCCCTTACTCACTCTTCCTTCAGTTAGTCCTGACGAAGGGTCTCGGCCTGAAACGTCGACTGCACCTCTTCCTACAGATGCTGCCTGGCCTGCTGCGTTCACCAGCAACTTTGATGTGTGTTGCTTGAATTTCCAGCATCTGCAGAATTCCTGTTGTCTACATTCAAGTTGGTTTCATCTCTGACTGTTGCATACTTTATACTTTATTGTCACCAAACAATTGATACTAAAGCATACAATCATCACAGCGATCTTTGATTCTGCGCTTTGTGCTCCCTGGAGTACAAATCAATAGTAAATATTAAAAATTTAAATTATAAATCATAAATAAAAAATACAAAAGGGAAAGTAAGGTAGTGCAAAAAACCGAGAGGCAGGTCCGGATATTTGGAGGGTACGGCCCAGATCCGGGTCAGGATCCGTTCAGCAGTCTTATCACAGTTGGAAAGAAGTTGTTCCCAAATCTGGCTGTACGAGTCTTCAAGCTCCTGAGCCTTCTCCCGGAGGGAAGAGGGACGAAAAGTGTGTTGGCTGGGTGGGTCGTGTCCCTGATTATCCTGGCAGCACTGCTCCAACAGCATGCGGTGTAAAGTGAGTCCAAGGATGGAAGATTGGTTTGTGTGATGTGCTGGGCCGTGTTCACGATCTTCTGCAGCTTCTTCTGGTCTTGGACAGGACAACTTCCATACCAGGTTGTGGTGCACCCTGGAAGAATACTTTCTACGGTGCATCTATAAAAATTAGTGAGGGTTTTAGGGGACAGTGCACACCTCCAGGAGGACCATTGCCTTGTCGTAGGGTTGGGAGGCTTGCGTGCCTCAATGATCCAAAGACTATGTTGACTAGAGTCAAGGCCTTGTGGTAAGGTCACCCATGCCAAATAGGTCAAAGGGTAGCGGCCAGACTAAGAGTGGTCCACCGGTCGTCCAGGTTCGGGGGTTCAACTCAGGGCTAACAACCCTGACTGGTCAAGAAAAAAAGTTTGTCATAGAAACAGCAATGAGGAATCCGATATCCCTGTGCAACGGTATTCCAGGGTCTTTGCCCAGGATCTGCATGACTCACAGTAGTGAAAATCAAAAAGAAGCTACTGGCACAATGCAGGAAGCCCTGAACACCGTCAAGTTCAAGTCAACTTGGCGCCATATCGTAGAGGCAGAAATGTGGACCTTGATCCACACCTGGGGCACAATAGAGAATATGGCCAAAGACAGGCAGAAATGGAGGACCTTCATTGCTGTCGTAAATGCCAGCAGCATAACAGGCATTTGGTGATGACGATCTGCAGAAGCCAAGACTCTCAGTAAAGTTGAATAAGCTGCATAGTGGAGTGGGAAGGTGAGGAGAAGTCTGGTTGCCTTAACTTCCCAGCAGTTTTCCTGATTCTGCCAGTGTAACTTCAGCTGAGGCACAATGGAAGATCCTTTAGCATGTAAAGGATTGGAAGGATGGCAAGGGAATGGGAGACACAAGCTCGTTCAGGTGAGTGAGGAGTATTTTATCACATTCCTAATTTGGGCCTTGAATCACCACAGGATACTCAGCCTCAGACCTTCTCATGGGGCTGCAACATCGTTGTGGCTGATCCAGTCAAATTTCCGGTCATTGCTGAACCCCAGGATGATGATAATGGGGCATTTGACAGATGACTCAATAGCCACACCTCTACACACCGTCCTTGTCCTTACACATCTGGGGAAGAAGGATGCATATGTGAGAATGCTGTTCTTGGATTACAGTTCAGCACTCAACTACCATAATTCCCTGCAGGCTCAACAAGATGCTTAGAGACCTTGGCCTTCAACCTGCCTTGTGTGACTGGATCCTGGACTTCCTTTCAGATCGCCAGCAGGTGGTAAGAATGGACTCCCTCATCTCTGCCACTTTGACCCTCAACACAGGTGCCCCTCAGGGCTCTGTCCTAAGTCTCCTCCTTTACTCTCTGTATACCCATGACCGTGTCGCCACCCACAGCTCCAATCTGCTAACTAAATTTGCTGACGATACTACCGTTTGTACATTGATTGGCCTAATCTAAATAATAACGAGGCAGCCTGCAGAGAAGAAGTCATTACCCTGACGCAGTTGTGTCAAGAAAACAACCTCTCCTTCACTGTCACAAAAACCAAGGAGCTGGTTGTGAACTACAGGAGGAATGGAGACAGGCTAACCCCTAATGACATCAGTGGATCTGGGGTTGAGAGGGTGAACAGCTATAAGTTTGTCAGCTTACACATCACCAAGGATCTCACGTGGCCTGTACATACCAGCTGGGTAGTGAAAAAGGCACAACAGCGCCTCTTTCACCTCAGACAGTTGAAAAACTTTGGAATGGCCCCCAGATTCTAAGAACTTTCTACAGGGGCACAACTGAGAGCATCCTAACTGGCTGCATCACTGCCTAGTATGGGAACTGTACTTCCCTCAATCTCAGGACTCTACAGAGAGTGGTGCAGACAGCCCAGCACATCTGTATAAGTGAACTCCCCACTATTCAGGACATTTACAAAGACAGGTGTGTAAATAGGGCCCAAAGGATCATTGAGGACTCGAGTCATCCTAACCACAAACTGTTCCAGTTGCTACCCTCCGGGAAACGGTACCGCAGCATAAAAGCCAGGACCAACAGGCTCTGGGATAGCTTCTTCCACCAGGCCATCAGGCTGATTAACTCATGCTGATACAATTGTATTTCTGTGTTATATTGACAGTCCTGTTGCACATACTATTTATGATAAATTACTATAAATTGCACATTGCACACTCGTCACTTATTAGTCCGTTTCCGAATGAACCAGGCATTGTCTGCTTGGTTTCCTGAAGATTTATAAACGGAGTTGAACATCACTGGAATTCAGAAGAATGAGGGGTGACCTCATTGAAACCTATCGAAAGGCCTTGATAGAGTGGATGTGGAGAGGATGTTTCCTACAGTGGGGAAGTCCAAGACCAGAGGACACAGACTCAGAATAGAAAGATGTCCTTTTAGAACAGCGATGAGTAGGAATTTCTTAGCCTGAGAGTGGTAAATCTGTGGAATTCGTTGCCACAGGCAGCTGTGGAGGCCAAGTCATTGGATATATTTAAGATGGAGGTTGATCTTGATTGGTCAGGGCATGATGAGATACGGAGAGAAGACAGAAGATTGTGGCTGAGAGGGAAATGGATCAGACATGATGAAATGACAGAACAGACTCGATGGGCCAAATGGTCTAACTCTGTTCCTATATCTTATGGTCTTGTTATGTAACAATAGCAATATAAGAAAAGGATGAAATGGAAGGCAGGGTCCAGGAGGAAGAAAGATATAAATAGAATGTGGGATTAAAAACAAAAGTTGGCATTGAAAGGAAAATGATGATTTTAAGTCCAGGATTGCAGTTAATATTTGTGTGGAAATGGGCAGATGAGAATGGCAAGTTGCATAAGACTGAACATATATAAATTGTTATAATACCTGAATCCCAGTAGTGAATGGGAATAATGGGAAAACCAGGAGATGGATAGGTCCCAAGGCTGAGAACCATATATAGTAGTGGGGTAGCACAGGTCTGCTACATTGATAAACTGCTGTTCCACATCAGGAAATACAGCACCATTGCAGAGTGACAGAAAACAGTAATGAAGTTAGAGATAGATTGATCATAGCTACTTTAAAACTGAAGCAAATAAGCAGCAGAACCATAGTTGAATCATCTGACATGATCCAATGCATGAGTGTAATCCTGATGACCAGAAAGTTTTGGGGATTTAGATAACATATTTGAAAATAGACCCAATTCTCACTGAGAATGAAGTGAGTGATGAACCAGAGTCCGAACAGCTGAGTCTTTTAGTCCAGTGGGTGGCAACATGGTCCTGATGTCAGGAAGTGCTGCATTTGGAAAGTCCTTGCCGGACATTACCAGACTACTTAGTGGAGTAATGCACTTCCAAATGGAGCTTTAATTTCGGTCTTATAACTCACATGGTTACCACATGCTTGATGTAGAACCAAATGATGGAGAACAAGGCTTCAAGAGTCAAGCCCTTCTGTGCTGGGTTAGAGATTCGGCAGCTGGCCTTGGTAACGCTGGGAAGGAGAAAATTATACTCGACTGTTGTTCAAAGTTCAAAGTTCAAAGTATTGTCAAAGTACCATATGTCACAAAATACAACCCTGAGATACATTTTCTTGCAGTAGAACAAATAATTGTAATAGAATCAATGAAAATCTACATACAAACAAGACTGACAACCAATGCGCAAAAAGGATAGATAGATAGATAGATAGATAGATAAATCATGATTATATTATAGAGTCCTTGAAAGTGAGTCCATATATTGTGATATCAGTTGGGTGTTGAAGTAAGTGAACTTATCCACACTGGCTTAGGAGCCCGACGGTTGAAGGATAATAACTGTTCCTGAACTTTTCCCTTTTATTATGTATTTCATGTTGAGTATTGCTTTGCATCTCATTCATTGAAGAGATGCTGATAACTTACCCCTGAGACCATACGTCCAATCTTAGAGGGGAAAAAATGGAAAGGAACCAAAAAAAGTGGGAGTCAAAAATTCCCAGTTAAATAGCCCAGAAAAGAATTCTTCCTTAATGTTGATTCAGATCAAACTAAAATATTTTTACTCCTCATGTATGTGAAGGATGTAAGAAACAAAGTCAATTCAATTCAGTTCAATTCAAATAGCATGGCATTAGTAGTCCTATGTTTAGCAAGACTATCCTTAAGATTAGGACAAATCATTAACCATGGTTTCCATATCTGATCCACAAACAACAAAGTGCTCAGAGCCTAGTCAATAGATTGAGATCTACTACAAGATTAGTGATTGAAGAATCTGTTGACTGTCAGGAGTCATAGAAAATGAATGGTCATTTGGATGACACAGTCCAAGGCATTGTGATAGGAGACCCTATGGGTAGAACATTGATGAAAGAAATGTAAATGGGTCAATTGTGCTAAAAGGACATGTACAAAAGATTAGTAAACTTTCCTCATCTGGTGGTTGTTCATCGTGTCCGACAATGACAGGAAACCCTCTCCAGAAGCAATTTCAAAGTGGAAAAATCATGGCCCTGGAGGAGTTTGACTCTCTCAACCTCAGCCTTCCGGGTCTAGTGGTACGAACAAGCATCACCAACTGGGGTTTTCCTAGGTTACAGTGGGTGACCATGACGTCTTCTTTGCCTTGTCATGCCCTTAACTCTCCATGAAGGGTTGCAATATTGCCTTACTGGCGATTGAACCTCACTGTAGGCCTCATCCACCCAATCCGCTGGAGCTGACTTCACATGCTAGGTCAGACATATCCTTATCTTACCAGCTACCCTCACCTGATTTAACCAGCCTGTCAAAGTGGTGTACCGGGGTGTGGCAAACAGCTACTTGGAACCACAGATGAGAGTTGAGTGGCCGGTGGGGACAAAAGGTGAGTGAGTTGCCCCTGAATGGACACGACAAGCCTCTTCACCAGAGGTGATACCCCTCCCTGAAGACCACATACATCCCTTCCTCATGTAAGCAAAATAGAAACAGCAAAAAATCTTACTGAATGATTGTTTAAATCAAGGAAACTTTGTTTATTTTAGTGGAAATATTTTTCTCTACAATGTTTAAACTTTAACCATTCAATGATTGACACCCCTTTTAACTGTAAACGCTCACACACATCGATAGTGGCTACTTGAGTAAGGTATCAGAGAGTGATTGAAGTCCATAGACCTGTGCCCCAGCAAGAAATCAAAGCACGCAAAGAAAACTAGTAAGGTTTGGAAATTTACTGCCTTGAGTGAAATAACAGATCTACTTTCATCGTTTCCCTGCTTCTGTTTCCTGGGCTACAGTGGCTTTATGTTCACACAAAAACAACCATATTTTGGTCATGCAAATGTATTATGTATTATCAAACTGACACTTCTGCTGTATAAATATGAATAAAAGCCAGTATAGTCAATCAGAGGTACTTAAGAGATCAGAGAATCAGAAGAATTTACATAGAGGGGGTCACTTCAGAGTCAGAATCAGGTTTAATATCACTAGCACATGTCGTGAAATTTGTAACATCAGTACAATGCAGCACATAATTTTATATATATATATATATATATATTTATACACACACACACACATGTATATATATAAAACAAAAATTTGAAATTAAATAGTGCAAAAAGAGAAAAAAATGTAGTGCTCATAGCTCAATATTCATTCAGACATCTGGGGGCAGAGGGAAAGAAGCTGTTCCTGAATCATTGAGTGTGTACCTTCTTGGCTCCTGTACCTCCTTCCTGATGGTAACAATGAGTAGAGGGCTTGCCCTGGCTGACGGGGATCCTTGATGATGTATGCTGTCATTTGGCCCATTGCCTTCATATTACCCTTTCTGAGAGTTAAGTATAGATGTGTTTCCAGCTAAGGCAACACTTCACCTGCGAATCTGCTGGGGTCATCTATTGTATCTGGTGCTCCGGATGCGGCCTCCTCAGAAATCGGGAAACCGCTTCATCGAGCACCTCCGCTCCATCCGCCACAAGCAGAAATACCCAGTAGCTAAACAGCTTATTTCCCAGTCTCATTCCTGTTCTGACGTGTCAGTCTATAGCCTCCACTTGTGCCGCGATGAGGGTGGAAGAGCAACACCTTATGTTCTGTCTCTGTACCCTCCAACCTGATGGCATGAATATCAATTTCTCCTTCGATAAACGAATTCTGCCTCCCCTCCCTTCCTCTATACCCCACTCTGACCTTTTACTTCTTGTCACTTGCCTATTACTTCCCCCCAGGTCCCCTCCTCCTTCCCTTTCTCCTATGGTCCACTCTCCTCTCCCATTCAATACTTCCTTCTACAGCCCATGACCTTTCCCACCCACTTGTCTTCACCTATCACCTTCCAGCTAGCCTCTTTCCCCACCCCCACCTTTTTATTCTGGCATCATCCCCCTTCCTTCTCAGTCCTGAGGAAGTGTCTCAGCCCAAAACATTCATAAACGCTGCCTGACCCGCTGAGTTCCTCCAGAATTTTGTGTATGTTGCTTTGGATTTCCAGCATCTTCAGACTTTCCTATGTTTATCAATTATAGATGTCCATTCTTTGAGTAAAAAAAATACCTCAATTGTCCTCATAAATATAAAAATTTATACCATAGCTTTGTTGCTATGGGATATAATTTCCTCCAATTTATCCACATTAATGCTCTCTTAGTTTATGCTCTCCAATTAAATCTTCCTTCAAGTCACAATTTCTAAATCTACATTTGGTACCTATTTGGAGAGAAGATAGTCAATGACGGCAAAGAGCACAGCACAGATTCTAGAAGGACATTAATAAGGCAACAGAAAAATGAACACAAATAAATATGAAGTGGTGCATTTTGATAGGAAGGTTGGTCGCTTATAACTTGAAAGATGCAAGGCTGAGCAGGGTGGAGGAACAAAGGAATGTCAAGTCCAACTACATCATTCACTAGGTGCCAGAAGTTACCGTGACCATTTCCAGAGGGATAGAATTGAAAAGGAGAGAACATACACTAAGCTCGCACAAAATGATGGTAAAACCATATTTAAACAACTGCATACAGGTAATCACATAATGAAAAATAGTGGAGATATTGGAGAGGGTACAAAGAAACTACAGGCCAGTGAGTTTGCCATTAGTAGCTATGTTGATGGATGGGGTTCTGAGGGACATGATCGACCAACATTTGTAGAGACAGGGTCTGATTCAAAACAGTGAGCACTGCTTTATGCATGGGATGTCATCTCTGACAAACTCCTTGGACCTCTCTGAAGAGGTAACCAAGAGGATAAATGAAGGGAGGAAGGTGGATGTTGTCTATACAGATTTTAGCAAGGCCTTTGACAAGGTCTTTCACGGCAGGTTAGTTTGGAAGGTTGGACTGCATGGGAGCCAAAGTGAACCAGTGGATTGGGTTCATAATTGGTTCAGTGGTAGAAAGCAGAGGGTGTGGCCATGTTTCTTGGACTGTCAAGTGGTGTACTACAGGGGTCAGTGTTGTAGCCTTTATTGTTTGCAACTTATATAAACCACTTGGATGAGAATGGATAAGGCATGGTTAGTAGGTTTGTAGATAATACTAAAATAGGCAGTATATATAGTTAATTCAGAAACAAAGGTTCTGAACTTAAAGAGGGGTAACTTTGAAGGTATGAGACGTGAATTAGCTAAGATAGACTGGCAAATGACACTTAAAGGATTGACGGTGGATATGCAATGGCAAGCATTTAAAGGTTGCATGGATGAACTACAATTGTTCATCCCAGTTTGGCAAAAGAATAAATCAAGGAAGGTAGTGCACCCGTGGCTAACAAGAGAAATTAGGGATAGTATCAATTCCAAAGAAGAAGCATACAAATTAGCCAGAGAAAGTGGATCACCTGAGGACTGGGAGAAATTCAGAGTTCAGCAGAGGAGGACAAAGGGCTTAATTAGGAAGGGGAAAAAAGATTATGAGAGAAAACTGGCAGGAAACATAAAAACGGACTGTAAAAGCTTTTATAGATATGTGAAAAGGAAAAGACTGGTAAAGACAAATGTAGGTCCCTTGCAGACAGAAACAGGTGAATTGATTATGGGGAGCAAGGACATGGCAGACCAATTGAATAATTACTTTGGTTCTGTCTTCACTAAGGAGGACATAAATAATCTTCCAGAAATAGTAGGGGACAGAGGGTCCAGTGAGATGGAGGAACTGAGCAAAATACATGTTAGTAGGGAAGTGGTGTTAGGTAACTTGACGGGATTGAAGGCAGATAAATCCCCAGGGCCAGATGGTCTGCATCCCAGGGTGCTTAAGGAAGTAGCCCAAGAAATAGTGGATGCATTAGTGATAATTTTTCAAAACTCGTTAGATTCTGGACTAGTTCCTGAGGATTGGAGGGTGGCTAATGTAACTCCACTTTTTAAAAAAGGAGGGAGAGAGAAACCGGGGAATTATAGACCGGTTAGCCTAACGTCGGTGGTGGGGAAACTGCTGGAGTCAGTTATCAAGGATGTGATAACAGCACATTTGGAAAGCGGTGAAATGATCGGACAAAGTCAGCATGGATTTGTGAAAGGAAAATCATGTCTGACGAATCTCATAGAATTTTTTGAGGATGTAACTAGTAGAGTGGATAGGGGAGAACCAGTGGATGTGGTATATTTGGATTTTCAGAAGGCTTTTGACAAGGTCCCACACAGGAGATTAGTGTGCAAACTTAAACCACACAGTATTGCGGGTAAGGTATTGGTGTGGGTGGAGAGTTGGTTAGCAGACAGGAAGCAAAGAGTGGGAATAAACGGGACCTTTTCAGAATGGCAGGCGGTGACTAGTGGGGTACCGCAAGGATCAGTGCTGGGACCTCAGTTGTTTACAATATATATTAATGACTTGGATGAGGGAATTAAATGCAGCATCTCCAAGTTTGCGGATGACACGAAGCTGGGTGGCAGTGTTAGCTGTGAGGAGGATGCTAAGAGGATGCAGGGTGACTTGGATAGGTTAGGTGAGTGGGCAAATTCATGGCAGATGCAATTTAATGTGGATAAATGTGAAGTTATCCACTTTGGTGGCAAAAATAGGAAAACAGATTATTATCTGAATGGTGGCCGATTAGGAAAAGGGGAGGTGCAACGAGACCTGGGTGTCATTATACACCAGTCATTGAAAGTGGGCATGCAGGTACAGCAGGCGGTGAAAAAGGCGAATGGTATGCTGGCATTTATAGCGAGAGGATTCGAGTACAGGAGCAGGGAAGTACTACTGCAGTTGTACAAGGCCTTGGTGAGACCACACCTGGAGTATTGTGTGCAGTTTTGGTCCCCTAATCTGAGGAAAGACATCCTTGCCATAGAGGGAGTACAAAGAAGGTTCACCAGATTGATTCCTGGGATGGCAGGACTTTCATATGAAGAAAGACTGGATGAGCTGGGCTTGTACTCGTTGGAATTTAGAAGATTGAGGGGGGATCTGATTGAAACGTATAAGATTCTAAAGGGATTGGACAGGCTAGATGCAGGAAGATTGTTCCCGATGTTGGGGAAGTCCAGAACGAGGGGCCACAGTTTGAGGTTAGAGGGGAAGCCTTTTAGGACCGAGATTAGGAAAAACTTCTTCACACAGAGAGTGGTGAATCTGTGGAATTCTCTGCCACAGGAAACAGTTGAGGCCAGTTCATTGGCTATATTTAAGAGGGAGTTAGATATGGCCCTTGTGGCTACGGGGGTCAGGGGGTATGGAGGGAAGGCTGGGGCGGGGTTCTGAGTTGGATGATCAGCCATGATCATAATAAATGGCGGTGCAGGCTCGAAGGGCCGAATGGCCTACTCCTGCACCTATTTTCTATGTATGTTTCTATGTATTATAGATAATGTAGAAAGTTCTAAAAAATTACAGGGGATCTTAGTCATCCGGGCGTGTGGGGTGATGATCGGCAAGTGGCTTTTGATCCAGGTAAATGAAAGATGTTGCTGTTTGGAAGATCAAACCAGAGTAGGAGTAACATAGTGAGTGGTAGGGTAGCACCTGGGGAGTGTTATGGGACAAAAGGAGCTAGGAATGCAAGTGAATAGGTCACTGGGAGTGGTGTAACAGGTAGAGAGATTGGGGGAGAAGGTACTTGCCACAGTGGCCTTAACAGCCAGGACATTGAATATACAGCATGAATTGGGAAGTTATGTTGCAGTGATAAAAAATGTTGTTGAGACTGCACCTGGAGTACTGTGTACACTTCTGGTCGTTCTGTTACAGGAGAATTGTTGAAAGTTCGGAGTAAATTTATTATTAAAATACATATATGACAGCCCTGAGATTAATTTTCCTGTGGGAATACTCAATAAATCCATAGAGTAATAACCATAACAGGATCTCCCAGCCTCCTGGACGGCCATATCTGCACCAGATGCGTCAAGCTGCAGTTCCTAAGGGACCATGTTAGGGAACTGGAGTTGCAGCTCGATGACCTTCGTCTGGTCGGAGAGCGAGGAGGTGATAGAGAGGAGCTATAGGCAGGTGGTTACACCAGGGCCACAGGAGACAGACAAGTGGGTAACAGTCAAGATAGGAAAGGGGAAGAGTCAGGTACTAGAGAGTACCCCTGTGGCTGTACCCCTTGACAATAAGTACTCCTGTTTGAGTACTGTTGGGGCAGATGGCCTACCTGGGGGAAGCAATTGTGGCCGCGCCTCTAGCACAGAGTCCGACCCTGTGGCTCAGAAAGGTAGGGAAAGGAAGAGAAAGGCAGCAGTGATGGGGGACTCTATAGTTATGGGGTCAGACAGGCAATTCTGTGGACGCAGAAAAGAAACTCGGATGGTAGGTTGCCTCCCAGGTGCCAGGGCCCAGGATGTTTCTGATCGCGTCCACGATATCTTGCAGTGGGAGGGAGAACAGCCAGCGGTCGTGGTACATACTGGTACCAATGACATAGGTAAGAAGAGGGAGGAGGTCCTATAAACAGAGAGTTAGGAAGGAAGTTGAGAAGCAGGACCGCAAAGGTAGTAATCTCAGGATTACTGCCTGTGCCATGTGACAGTGAGAATAGGAATATAATAAAGTGGAGGGTAAATGCATGGCTGAGGGATTGGAGCAGGGGGCAGGGAATCAGATTTTTGGATCATTGGGACCTCTTTTGGGGCAGGTGTGACCTGTACAAAAAGGACCTGTTGCACTTGAATCCCAGGGGGACCAATATCCTGGTGGGGAGGTTTGCTAAGGTTACTGGGGAGAGTGTAAACTAGAATTGTTGGGGGGTGGGAACCGAACTGAAGAGACTGGGGAAGAGGTGGTTGGCTCACAAATAGAGAAAGCTTGGAGACAGTGTGTGAGGGAGAATAGACAGGTGATAGAGGAGGTGCGTACTCAGACCAACGGTTTGAGATGTGTCTATTTTAACACAAGGAGTATTGTGAACAAAGTGGATGAGCTTAGAGCCTGGATCAGTACTTGGAGCTATGATGTGGTGACCATTACAGAGACTTGGATGGCTCAGGGACAGGAATGGTTACTTCAAGTGCCGGGTTTTAGATGTTTCAGAAAGCACAGGGAGGGAGGCAAAAGAGGTGGGGGCATGGCACTGTTGATCAGAGATAGTGTCACGGCTGCAGAAAAGGTAGACGTCATGGAGGGATTGTCTACGGAGTCTCTGTGGGTGGAGGTTAGGAACAGGAAGGGGTCAATAACTCTGCTGGGAGTTTTTTATAGGCCGCCCAATAGTAGCAGGGATATCGAGGAGCAGATAGGGAAACAGATCCTGGAAAGGTGTGATGATAACAGAGTTGTCATGGTGGGAGATTTTAATTTCCCAAATATCGATTGGCATCTTCCTAGAGCAAGGGGTTTAGATGGGGTGGAGTTTGTTACGTGTGTTCAGGAAGGTTTCCTGACACAATATGTAGATAAGCCTACAAAAGGAGAGACTGTAGTTGATTTGGCATTGGGAAATGAACCAGGTCTGGTGTCAGATCTCTCAGTGGGAGAGCATTTTGGAGATAGTGATCATAATTCTATCTCCTTTACAATAGCATTGGAGAGAGGTAGGAACAGACAAGTTAGAAAAGCGTTTAATTGAAGTAAGTGGACTTATGAGACTATCAGGCAGGAACTTGGAGCTTAAATTGGGAACAGATGCTCTCAGAGAAAGGTACAGAAGAAATATGGCAAGTGTTCAGGGGATATTTGTGTGGAGTTCCGCTTAGGTACGTTCCAATGAGATAGGGAAGTTATGGTCGGGTAAGGGAATCGTGGTGTACAAAGGCTACAGTAAATCTAGTCAAGAAGAAAAGAAAAGCTTACGAAAGGTTCAGAGAGCTAGGTAATGTTAGAGATCTAGAAGATTAGAAGGCTAACAGGAAGGAGCTTAAGAAGGAAATTAGGAGAGCCAGAAGGGGCCATGAGAAGGCCTTGGAATACCTCAGAAAGGCAGTGTCCATCATTAAGCACCCCCATCACCCAGGATATGGCTTCCTCTCATTACTACCATCAGAAGGGAGGTATTGGAGCCTGAAGGTACACATTCAATGATTCAGGAACAGCTTCTTCGCCTCTGACAGCAGAATTCTGAAAGGACATTGAACCCATGAACACCATCTCACTACTTTATTTGCATGACTTATTCAACTATTTTATATATAGTTTATTTGCTGCAATTCACAGTTTTTATTATCATGTATTGCAATATACTGCTGCCACAAAAAACAAAAAAATTCACAACATATGCCGGTGATATTAAACCCGATTCTGATTCTGACTTATGTGACATACCAAGAGCTGAACTGTGCAGAAAGACTAGAAGATAAAAGATCAGGAGAGAAATTAAAAAGGAAATTTGCAAGGCAAACAGGCTGCCTGAACAATGTTGAATTTTCATCCACAAAAGAAATGGGTGATTAATGCAGTAAAGGGTGAAATATTAATTTAGATAAAAATTAAAAAACAGAAAGTTAAATGTTTGGCATCTTTGATAAATGGAGCAAATAATGATTGTAATTTTTAATTTTTCATTGCAATAAGTGTGGTGCTGTTCGACTGGGGGATGGTGAGAATGGTGCTTTTCTTTAAAAATGAGAAAGCTAAACCAGTTAAAATAAAATGGCCAGCTTAACAATGGTGGTAAGAAAATTATGAGGAGAGAATGAACAGAAAAACTATGAATGAATGAATGAATGAATTAATTAGTAAATCAAGAATAATCAGGCAAATCAGAAGCTGCCAGCATGTTTGTTAAGGGATGATTGTGTCTGACAATCCTGATCAAAGTTCTTGGAGGCATGGAAGAATCCATGGGTTTAGTGCGATTGATGTAGTCTTTATAGACTTTAGCAAAGCTTTTGACAAGGTCCATATAACATGCACATTTGAAAGGTAAAAGGCCCTGGGATTCAAAAGAAGGCAGCAGGTGGATTCAAAACTAATGGATTGGCAGGAAGCAAAGAGTTATGACTGAAGTAAAACCATAAGACATAATAAGCCTGCACCCTCTCTAATATGCTGGTAGAGAGAGTTTTATTTGGGTTTTTAGCGCTGGAAGTAGTTACATTCCGACATGTCTCTTTAGCGGGACAGAAGCATGCTTGCATTGTTTATTCCAGGGACCAGCTGATTGAGCTTATGCCAGCCGGTTTAGCGAGCAGAGCGGCGGACACCCCTGCTGAAATCTGGAGGAAAACACACAGAGGATGCAGAGGGGATCACAAAGGTGAGGAAAGAGGACCGGGTCGAGACAACAGAGACTTATGGAGAAGAGGAGTTCGGTGGGTAATAAAATGGGCGAGTTCACGGCGCTAGCCAGGCGTCAGAGAACATTTCGGGAGTGCAGTGTGTTGTGTTTGACTGGAACGGGGCTGCACGAGGACATACCCGATCAAAACTTTTCCATGGATAGCTTCCAGACCGTTCGGGCTGACCGGAAGTGCACTGAGAGCGGTAAGCGTAAAGGAGTTGGGTGCTTATTGTTCTGGTTAACAACGGATAGTGTAATCCGGGTCATATTATGATCGAGGAACGTGTTTGTAGACCGGACGTACAACACTGTGCGTCATGGGATGTTGTTACTGCCTGTGGCCATCGAACTTTGCAGCTCCTCTCGTGGAGGGTCAGACATCCTGAGCCAATAGGCTGGTCCTGGACTTATTTTCCATCTGGCATAGTTTGCATTTTGTTGTTTGATTGTTTGTGGTTTTTGTATTTCTATATTTATGCTCTATTCTTGGTTGGTGCGACTGTAATGAAACCCAATTTCCCTCGGGATCAATAAAGTATATCTATCTATCTATCTAAGAATTAGGTCATTTGGCCCATTGAGTCTGCTCCACCATTCCATCGTGGTTGATTTATTATCCCTCTGAACATCATTCTCCTGCCTCCTCCCCGTATCCTTTGATGCCCTGACTAATCAGGAACCTATCAATCTCTGCTTTAGATATACCCAGTAACTTGGCCTTCACAGCTGTCTGTGGCAAGGAATTCCACAGATTCACCACCCTCTGGCTAAAGAAATTTCTCCTCATCTCTGTTCTGAAGAGATGTACTTCTATTCGGAGGCTATGCCTCTGGTCCTAGACTCCCCCACTATAGGAAACACCCTCTCAACATCGACTTGATCTAGGCCTTTCAATATTTGATAGGTTTCACTGAGGAACCCCTAATTCTTCTAAACTCCAGCAAGTACAGGCTCAGAGCCATCAAATGCTCTTCATACATTAACCCATTTCACTCCTGGGATAATTCTGGTAAACCTCCTCTGGACCCTCTCAAATGCCAACATATTCTTTCTCATATAAGGGACAAAAAACTGCTCAAAATATTACAAGTGTGGTCTGTATAGTTCTAATTACTGGAAGGCTGTGTGCCTCAATGCTAGGTTCCATGCTGTTTGTGCTTTTTTTGATCAGTTTGATAAATGTGTTAGTATTACATCTCTATCAAAGGAGGAGTAAGGCGTTCCTTCACTCTGCAAGCCTGCAGGTCACCCTTGGGCAAGGTGTAGCACCTGCTTAGCCCCCGATCAGGGTTACGTGAAGCTACAGGAGCCGGTGATGGTTGGTCGTACGAGCAGCTGGTGAACATCACAAATCCTGGTTATGCGATCGCTGATGCCAGGCAGAAAATCTCTGAAGAGTATCTTAATATCTACATGCTCAAGCTTTTCATTCCACTGCAAGCCACTAGTACAATCACCAAGATCCTTTTCCATAGTGAATACTGAAGTGAAGTATTCATTAAGTACCTCTGCTATTTCCTCCGGTTCCATACACACTTTCACACTGTTAGACTTGATAGGTCCTATTCTTTCACGTCTTATCCTCTTGCTCTTCACATACTTGTAGAATGCCTTGAGGTTGTCTTGGATGCTACGGAGGCTGGTGTCTATGATGGAGCTAACTGAGTCCGCAACTTTCTGCACCTTCTTTCCAGTAGCACAGGGTCGAAAGAGTCCTGAAGAAGGTTCTTGGCCCAAAACTGCGACTGCTTATGCACCTCCATTGATGCTGCCTGACCTGCTGAGCTCCCCCAGCATTTTGTATGTTGCCTCTTTTTGCATCATTGTATTCTCCTCTTTAGAGTCCCATCATTTTACTTAATGAAACACATCTACTCTAAACCAGGGGTTCCAACATCTTTTATGCCAAGGACAAATACCATTAATCAAGGGGTCTGTGGAACCTCTGGTATAAATGCTTTCCGTCTCCTTCTTGAGAGCCTGATTTTAGAGAGGTTTCCACTCTACTTTTGCTAGATCATATCCCACACATGGACTGAGGAAAAATATTTACTGTTGACCTATTATTTTTCATAATCACTTCCACCTGATAACCTTCATTATAAAAACTGAGGAAAGAGTCAGTTCCTTTTTTGATGGCTTTATTCATTCTGAATAAAAAGTTCTTTTCAATCCATTGTAAGAATTCTGCTTTGTTTTTACTTTTGATTGTTTCTGTTTACTTAGCTAGTGGTTATTGATACTGCTATCACATATTTAGTTCTTCATTTTTCAGACATGGATGTCACAGGCAGAACCAACATTTAATGCAAACCCAAGTTACCCTTGACATGATGAGATATAAGATTACCTTTATATATCACACTTACATCAAGACATACTGAGAAATGTGTCGTTTGTGTCAAATCAAATCAATGAGGATTGTAAACATGAGGAAATCTGCAGATGCTGGAATTTCAAGCAACACACATAAAAATTGCTGGTGAACGCAGCAGGCCAGGCAGCATCTATAGGAAGAGGTACAGTCGACGTTTCGGGCCGAGACCCTCCGTCAGGACTAACTGAAAGAAGAGCTAGTAAGAGATTTGAAAGTGTGAGGGCCGGGGGGAGATCCAAAATTATAGGAGAAGACAGGAGGGGAAGGGATGGAGCCAAGAGCTGGACAGGTGATTGGCAAAAGGGATATGAGAGGATCATGGGACAGGAGGCCCAGGGAGAAAGAAAGGGGGAGGGGGGAAGCCCAGAGGATGGGCAAGGAGTATAGTGAGAGGGACAGAGGGAGAAAAAGGAGAGAAAAAAATTAATAATAAATAAATAAATAAATAAATAAATAACAGATGGGGTACGAAGGGAAGGTGGGGCATTAACGGAAGTTAGAGAAGTCAATGTTCATGCCATCAGGTTGGAGGCTACCCAGACGGAATATAAGGTGTTGTTCCTCCACCCTGAGTATGGCTTCATCTTGACTATGGAGGAGGCCATAGATAGACATATCAGAATGGGAATGGGACATGGAATTAAAATGTTTGGCCACTGGGAGATCCTGCTTTCTCTGGTGGACAGAGCGTAGGTGTTCAGCGAAACGGTCTCCCAGCCTGCGTCGGGTCTCGCCAATACATAGAAGGCCGCATCGGGAGCACCAGACGCAGTATATCACCCCAGCCGACTCACAGGTGAAGTGTCACCTCACCTGGAAGGACTGTCTGGGGCCCTGAAAGGTGGTGAGGGAGGAAATGTAAGGGCATGTGTAGCACTTGTTCCGCTTACAAGGATAAGTGCCAGGAGGGAGATCGGTGGGAAGGGATGGGGGGGGACGAATGGACAAGGGAGTCACGTAGGGAGCAATCCCTGCGGAAATCAGAGAGAGTGGGGGAGGGAAAGATGTCTACTATAAGCCTACGGACTCTCACAGATACCTGGACTATTCCTCTTCTCACCCTGTCTCTTGAAAGTACGCCATCCCCTTCTCGCAATTCCTCCGTCTCTGCCGCATCTGCTCTCAGTATGGGACTTTTCATTCCAGGACGAAGGAGATGTCCTCCTTTTTTAAAGAAAGGGGCTTCCCTTCCTCCACTATCAACTCTGCTTTCAAACGCATCTCCCCCACTTCACGCACATCTGCTCTCACCCCATCCTCCCACCACCCCACTAGGAATAGGGTTCCCCTTGTCCTCACCTACCACCCCACCAGCCTCCATAATTCTCCATAACTTCTGCCACCTCCAACAGGAACCCACCACTAAGCACATCTTTCCCTCCCCCCCCCCCGGCTTTCCGCAGGGATCGCTCCCTACACGACTCCCTTGTCCATTCGTTCCCCCCATCCCTTCCCACCGATCTCCCTCCCAGCACTTATCCTTGTAAGCAGAACAAGTGCTACACATGCCCTTACACTTCCTCCCTCACCACCATTCAGGGTCCCAGACAGTCCTTCCAGGTGAGGTGACACTTCACCTGTGAGTCGGCTGGGGTGATATACTGCATCTGGTGCTCCCCATGAGGCCTTCTATATATTGGCGAGACCTGACGCAGGCTGTGAGACCATTTCGCTAAACACCTATGCTCTGTCTGCCAGAGAAAGCAAGATCTCCCAGTGGCCACACATTTTAATTCCACGTCCCATTCCCATTCTGATATGTCTATCCACAGCCTCCTCTACTGTAAAGATGAAGTCACACTCAGGTTGGAGGAACAACACCTTATATTCCGTCTGGGTAGCCCCCAACCCTCCAACCTGATGGCATGGACATTGACTTCTCTAACTTCTGTTAATGCCCCACCTCCCCTTCATACCCCGTCCGTTATTTATTTATTTATTATTTTTATTGGTTTTTTTTTCTCTCTCTCCTTTTTCTACCTCTGTCCCTCTCACTACACTCCTTGCCCATCCTCTGGGCTCCCCTCCCCCTTTCTTTCTCCCTAGGCCTCCCGTTCCATAATCCTCTCCCTTCTCCAGCCTCGTATCCCTTTTGCCAATCAACTTTCCAGCTCTTAGCTCCATCCCTCTCCCTCCTGTCTTCTCCTGTCATTTCGGATCTCCCCCTCCCCCTTTCAAATCTCTTACTATCTCTTCGTTCAGTTTGTCCTGACAAAGGGTCTCGGCCCAAAACATCGACTGTACCTCTTCCTATAGATGCTGCCTGGCCTGCTGCATTCACCAGCAATTTTTATGTGTTCAGTGAGGCTTGTGCTGGGCAGCCCACAAGTTGTCACCGTCACCAACGTAGCATGCCCACAATTTACAAACACTAACCTGTACATCTTTAGGATGTGGGTGGAAACCAGATCTCCTGGAGGAAACTCACGCGGTCATGGGGAAAACATACAAACTTCTTACAGGGAGTGGCGGGAATTGAACCCCGATCCTATAGCTGGCTCTGTAATAGCATTATGCTAACCACTACACCTCTGTGCCACTCCACGCCTATATACTTTTGCGGTAGTGAGATGCAGTACTTGTGATGAAAGTGCTCCTTAGCTGCTGTGGGGCGGGAATTCGACAACTTGGTTCCAATGATGATGAAGGAAATGCAGCATACATCCAAATGGGCATAGTGTGCCACTTGGTGCAAATACTGGTATTCAACAGGTAATAGGTTTCAATAGGTACATTTCATGTCAGAGAAACATATACAATATACATCCTGAAATTCTTTTTCTTTGCAAGCATCCACAAAAACAGAGGAGTGCCCCAAGGAATGAATGACAGTTAACTGTTAGAACCCTAAAGTCACCCCCTCCAGCTCGCCCTCACATGCACAAATACCAACAAGGCAATGACACCCTCCCACCAGCAAAAAAAAGCATCAGCGCCCTCCACCAAGCACTCAAGCGTGCAGTAAGCATCAATAAAGACATAGACTTGGAGTACCCCAAAAAGTATTCATTCATCCGGTAATTTGATGTACCACAGGCTCTCTCTCTCCCTAATAAAGGAAAAGAGATGTCCCTGTTTCACAGTTCTGTAATCCTGAAATCTGCTCATCTTTCTGGGAGAGACTGCTGATTTGGCAGGAGATCCTAGAGCAGCTGGATTCAGTAATTGCAATGCATATTGCAGACATTTATACAGCCACGGTTCTCCATTGAGGCAGGGAATGATCTTCCGGCTGGATAGGTACAGATCAATCAGGCTGCTTCCTCCTGGATCCGTGTGCTATTGGAGCAGACTTCATCCAGGCAAGAAGGGAGTGCGTGAGGGAGGGAGGGAAAGCACAAGTGAGAAGAGGAGGGATTGTAAAGGGTCAGAAGAAAGAGAGAGAGACTGAGAGAATGATGTGAGGGGAGAAGAGGAAGGGAGCACCAAAAGAGGAATAGAATGGGAGAGAGGTGTAAGTAATGAAAGGGAGGAAGACAGGGGACAGAGAAGGAGAGAGTAGGAAGAAGGAAGATGGAAAGAGGGAAAAAGGGGGAAATGAGGATTGAGAGAGCTGGGAGTGAGGTTTAATGGAAGGAAACAAAGAGTGATGTTTCCTACCCTGAATGCATGCGAGTCATTTGGAATTGCTTCTGTGTTTTGTTGCAGTTTTTGACAATTAAATGAATGACTTGATTCTCTTACATAACAGGAATGTAAAAGCTAAGTAATCATACTCATGCAACATTTACCATGTATATTATATAGGATGCACTTCACAGCATATATTTATGTAACTGTGTAACTCACATAAACAGAATTTCTCATGTTAACATTGTGTAAGAGGCAATATTACCAATCGTAGCTTTCATAAGGCGAAGTAGTGCTATTAGGGATTTATTTTCCTTTGATTCTTTACAATTTAATCTCGGAAGTAACTGCATATCAATGGAATATACCAACTAATTATGAACAAATTTGTTCCCAGTCCAGTATTTTGCTTTAATTTAACACACTGGTCTTCCTAAAGATAGGGTTAGAAGAGAAGTGGGTGGGCAGAAGTTTATATTAAACCTCAGAACTCTGCTTCAGTTGCAACTAAAGTGGTCACCAAGGTTATGCAGCCCAGAGTTGTGTGGAGGAGATTCTGGGAATGAAAAGATTTCAGTCATGTACATAAAAATTGAGAGTTTCAAAGCATGAGGGATCTAGACAGGTTAAATTGAAGAGAAGTTGTTACACTGGCAGAAAAGTTGAGATCTGTAAGATTTCCATTTAATGTAATAGACAAAAGGAAGGCATGAGGAAAGTTCAAAGTTCCAAGTAAATGTTATTATCAGAGTACATATATATCACCTTACACAACTTTGAGATTCATTTTCCTGCAGACATACATAGTAACTATAAGAAACACCATGGAATCAAGGAAAGACCACACTCAAAAGGACGGACAAACCACCAACGTGCAAAAGACAATAAACTGTGCAAATACCGAAAAAAAAAGAAATAATAATAAACAAAAGAAAATCTGCAGATGCTGGAAGTCCAAAGCTGGAGGAACCCAGCAGGCCAGGCAGCACCTATGGAAAAAAGTACAGTTGACGTTTTGGGCTGAGACCCATTGGCAGGACAAATAATAATAATAAATAAATATCGAGAACATGAAATGAAGAGTACTTGAACATCAGTCCATAGTTTGTGGGAACAGCTCGGTGATGGGGTGAGTGAAGTTATCTCTACTGGTTCTACAGCTTGATGGTTGAGGGGCAATAGCAAATTGTCATAACCCAGAATTCTCTGCCCTATAGGCATATTCAATTGTTTTTTTCAAATGGGAGTCAATTGGAATACTTAAGTGAGACAAAAAACTGTAGAGCCATGGGAAAGGGGCAAATAGTCGACCATAAGGTATAAGAGATAGGAGCAGAATTAGGCCATTTGGCTCGTCAAGTCTGCTCCACCTTTCATCATGGCAGATCCATTTCCGTCTCAGCCCCAACCTCCTGCCTTCTCCCCGTAACTCCTCATGCCCTGACTAATCATGACCTTATCAACCTCTGCCTTAATTATACCCAATGACTTGGCCTCCACAGCCGCATGTGACAATGAATTCCACAGATTTGCCTCTCTCTATCTAAAGAAATTCCTTCTCTTCTCCCTTCTAAATGAATGACCCTCTATTCTGAGGCTGTGTCCTCTGGTCTTAGACTCACCCACCATTGGGAACATCCCCTCTGCAACCACTCTATCGAGGCCTTTCAACATTCGATCAGTTTCAGTGAGAGTCCCTTATTCTTCTAAATTCCAGTGAGTATCAGTCCAGCTCTATCAAATACTTCTTGTATTATAACTCTTTCATTCCTAGGATCACTCTTCTGAACTTCCTCTGAACCCTCTCCAATGTCAGCATGTCCTTGCTGCGATAAGGGACCCAGACAGCTTACAATACTCCACGTGAGGCCTCTCTTTGCTGTTGCAGAGAGCTGGCATGAGTAAATGGCTTCATCTCATGCTGCTGTGACTATGACTACGATATTATTTTAAAACCTACTTTCCCAGATTCGCTGTTCAAGTTTGTTCATACTTATGTCCAGACATACCGAATATGGGAGCAAGTCATTAAATAAGCGGGACATGGGGGTTTGTCCTTAATTAATATCCTAATTGATATGCACATTAGCAAAGGTCACTGGAGAATAACAGGGAGCAGGGCAATGGTTCATTGTTCTTCTCTGGTACAGGCACTACAGGGGCAACTGTAATGCTCCTAGATGTTATGGTAGCGATCAAATTCAACCATGAAGTGCTTAGAATCCACGAAAGGGTCTTGGCCCAAAACGTCAACTGTACTCTTTTTCCACAGGCGCTGCCTGGCCTGCTGGTTCCTCCAGCATTTTGTGAGTGTTACTTGGATTTCCAGCTTCTGCAGATTTTCTCTTGTTAGAGCTTAGGATCCACCTGGTCTCTGGACTAACTCATTCCGATCAGCGTGCAGCAGCTTCCTTATCCAAGCTTAGGAATGTAGGACTCCTGTGTCTGTTCACTCTCCTGTGAATCAGACCACTGGGTGACTAGATTCATGCTGTGTCATCCTCCATGCTTCCTCACTTTGCCAAACGGCCAGCTGAGAAATTAGACCAGCAGTTCCTGCTTCGCTGAACTCTGTGCAAATCCGCCTGTTTACTTCAATGGTAAATGCTCATATTCACTCACAAACACTACCATACTAAGCAGGTATACGTACTTTCTGTCAGTCTTTATTATATACTGTTTTTCATAAATTCTATTGTATTTCTTTATTTTCTTGTAAAATGCCTGCAAGAAAATAAATCTCGAGGTAGCATTTGGTGACATATACATGTTGGTCATAAATTCATTTTGAACTTGTTGCTGAACAAGCCCAGTGATGTTGTGGGGATGGAACTGGACTCTCTGACGGTGGTGTCTGAAAAGAGGATGCTGTCCAAGTTGCATGCCATCTTGGACAATGTGTCCCATCCACTACATAATGTACTGGGTGGGCACAGGAGTACATTCAGCCAGAGACTCATTCCTCCGAGATGCAACACAGAGCATCATAGGAAGTCATTCCTGCCTGTGGCCATCAAACTTTACAACTCCTCCCTTGGCGGGTCAAACACCCCGAGCCAATAGGCTGGTCCTGAACTTATTTCCTGGCATAATTTACATATTACTGTTTAACTATTTATGATTTTATTACTATTTATTATTTATTGTGCAACTGTAACGAAAACCAGTTTCCCCCGGGATCAATAAAGTATGACTATGACTATGAACAGGTGGGATCTTTCCTTTCAAACCAAGTTCTTTTTCTGCTTCAAAACTCACAAATGTTATCTGGAAATTGATTCAAATCCAATGTGTACTTAAGTAACATATTAAATTTTGAAGGTTAGAGTCTGCCCTTATTTAATGCCTGAGTTGGCTTGTAAATTCACAGGGGTCACTAGAGAGAAAAAAGAGGCAGGACCAAGTATTTTGAATTCTTGCTGCTAGAAAGCACCTCATAAGCTCAAACGGTAACAAATAGGCACATGATATTATCCAAAGGCTGACAAAAATCACTAGACCCAACCAGAATACGTGATGCAAAATAGTCTGAAATTATATTTGTGTCCAGCTTCAAGCGGTTATCAGAAACAAAAAAATTCTGAGGAAGCAACACTTCAAAAAGATTTGTTGTCCAGTGATATTGATCTTGCTAGAGATATCCCTATACCTACAAAGAATACAAATAAACCATAAAAAACCAATAAGAGTATCTGAACCAAAGAAATAATGCCCAAGGGCTTTTTTCCTATGATAAAAGCATGCATAATTTGAACATCAAATTGAATTTTATTTGCCGCAAACACCTGTAACTACAAGAATTAAAAACTTGCCCGCATAACCTTAGCTGTAATTAGCCATTCCTCATCACTGACCTCAGTATTTATTATAAATGTTGGCAAACAAGAAGACAGTTGAATTATAGTTTCAATATTTATTTAAGCATACTTTAAAATGACGGTAATGTGACAACAAGTCAAAGAATACTACGAGGCATGCTTTGCAATATCTCGTTCTGATTTATAGTAGGTTTGAATGACATTCTTGGGGCTGTGCCAAATAGGTACATTGTTTCTTTCATGTGGTTTGCCTTTCTGAATGGTAATCATTTTTCCTGAGGAATTATTCTCTTGGCAATGAGTGTAGTGTTTCTTACATCCTGAGAAGCACAAGCTGTATCTTGAAAATGTGCTCTTTGGTTAATCCTGTTAAATGTGTCCGGTGGAAGCCTTGAATTGTTCACTGGGAGTCAGTGTACTTTCTCAATGGAAAACAATGCTATTCGACAACTAGGATTATTATAAGAACGGTACCTTCCTATTACAAAAATCTTTACAAGCTGAGGAAAAGAAAATCCTTGCTCATTTGAAAATAAGTGACCAGTTTTGGCAATTTACCTGAGATCAAACCTGCAGAAGATTGTGTCTGGCATGTTTGAAGGATACTGTAATGCTTAAGGAACAGTAAATAAATATTGTACCAAGCAATCACTTCCCCAAGAGTCGTGGTTTTGAAGCTTGCATGTCTCAGTGGCCTGAAGAGTTACATTGGCTGGAGTCCAGGCTTTGGTTCTTGGTAGAGTCACCCATGGCAAACAGGTCAAAGGGTAGAAGCTGAACTAAGTGTGGTTCACTGGTCCTCCAGGCTCAGGGCTAACAACACCGACTGGTAAAACAAAACTCTTACGGCAACAGCAATGAAGAATCCTTCCACATCTGAGTGCGACGGTATTCCTGAGTCTCCAATTGCATGACTGACAGTAGTGAAAACTAAGAGAAAGTTAATGACACGATGAAGGAAGCCCTGAACACTGCCAGAGATGGAGGACCTTCATTGCTGTCCTAAATGCCATTGGCGTAAGAGGCAAAGCCCTCCCACCCCATGCAATCACTGTGAAAGAAAGCAATGCCAAAAAAAAATGCACATGAGATTAATAGATGAAGAGGACAAACAGAATTGGTAAGGGAACTTTTCAAATAAATTATAAATTTTGTTAAGGTATGTGGGAATCCAAGACTTGCTATACTGTGCTACTACAGAGTGTCGTCCAATAGGTTTCAACTCTCCTCGAGTTGGGAAGGGAAATTAATCTATAATTGTTCATCCACATGTAAAGTACAGCAGGTGATGGAAATTCCCTTTCCTTCTATGGCACAGTTGGAGATGCGACATTACGCCTTCTACCTTCTTCATTTATCATTTATCATTTATCAGGGGAACCAAATAATCTTCCAGACCAAGCAGATTCTTCCAATTTACTGTCAATGCCCACAACCTTCTCTCCTCTACAATAAAGAAATGACACCTTGATACAATAACACCTTGAAGAACACCTCCCTTCAGTCCTGAAGGTGGCCCTGAACTTCCAATTCTCTGTCACTTTAACCTTCCATTCTGATGGTTCTGTCTTTGACCTCCTACATTGTTTCAAAGAAGCCCGAGCACAAGGGCTCGTGAGAATACAACTACAGCTGTGAAGATCCCTGCTGCACCTGATGACCCTGTGATCTCTGTCTCAGAAAGCTCATGTTAGCCTTTTTTTTAAAGAGCGTGAACCCTCACAAGGTGGAAAATCCCAATGGAGTACCTAGTAAGGCTCTGAAAACCTGTGCCAACCAAGTGGTGTGAGTATTCAAGAACATTTTCAGCCTCTCACTGCTATGGGTAAATGTACCCACTTGCTCAAAAAGGCAACAACTATACCAGTGCCTAAGAAGAATAATGCGAGCTGCCTTAGTGACTATTGTGCGTTAGCACTCACATTTAGAGTGATGAAATACTTTGAGAGGATGGTCATGACTAGACTGAACTGCTGCCTCAGCAAGGACCTGGACCCATTGCAATTTGCCTATCGCCACAATAGGTCAACGGCAGACGCAATCTCAAAAGCTCTTCTCATGGCTTTAGACCACCTGGACAACACAAACACCTATGTTAGTATGCTGTTCATTGTCTACAGCTAAGCATTTAATACCATCATTCCCACAATCCTGATTGAGAAGTTGCAGAACCTGGGCCTCTGTTCCTCCCTCTGCAAATGGATCCTTGATTTCCTAACTGGAAGACCACAATCTGTGTGGGTTGGTGATAACATATCCTCCTCGCTGACAATCAACACTGGTGCACCTCAGGGGTGTGTGGTTAGCCCACTGCTCTATTCTCTGTATACACGTGACTGTGTGGCTAGCCCTAGCTCAAATACCATCTATAAATTTGCTGATGATACAACCATAGTTGGTAGAATCTCAGGTGATGATGAGAGGGCGTATAGGAGTGAGATATGCCAACTAGTGGAGTGGTGTCGCAGCAACAACCTGGCACTCAGCGTCAGTAAGACGAAAGAGCTGATTGTGGACTTCAGGAAGGGTAAGACGAAGGAACTCATACCAATCCTCATAGAGGGATCAGAAGTGGAGAGAGTGAGCAGTTTCAAGTTCCTGGGTGTCAAGATCTCTGAGGATCTAACCTGGTCCCAACATACCGATGCAGTTATAAAGAAGGCAAGACAGTGGCTACACTTTATTAGGAGTCTGAAGAGATCTGGTACATCAACAAATACACTCAAAAACTTCTATTGATGTACCATAAAGAGTATTCTAACAGGCTGCATCACTGTCTGGTATGGGGTGTGGGGTGCTACATCAGAGGAGCAATAGAAGCTACAGACGGTTGTAAATTTAGTCAGATCCATCTTTGGTACTGGCCTACAAAGTACCCAGGATATCTTCAAGGAGCGGTGTCTCAGAAAGGCAGAATCCATTACTAAGGACTTCCAGCACCCAGATCATGCCCTTTTCTCACTGTTACCATCAGGTAGGAGGTACAGAATTGAATTGACTTTATTTCTTACATCCTTCACATACACAAGGAGTAAAATTCTTTACGTTACATCTCCATCTCAATGTGTAATGTGCAATCATAGTAATTTATAATCATTTGTAATAAATAGAGCAGTCAATGCAACATAGAGTACACTCAAATTAGCATGAGTTAATCAGTCTGAGGACCTGGTGGAAGAAGCTGTCTCGGAGCCTGTTGGTCCTGGCTTTTATGCTGCGGTACCGTTTTCCAGATGGTAGCAGCTGGAATAGATTGTGGTTGGGGTGACTTAGGTCCCCAATGATCCTACAGGCCCTGCACACCTGTCCTTATAAACGCCCTGAATTATGTGAAGTTCACAAGTACCGATGAGCTGGGCTATCCACACCACTTTCTGCAGAGTCCTGTGATTAAGGGAGGTACAGTTCCCATACCAGGCAGTGATGCAGCCAGTCAGGATGCTCTCAATTGTGCCTCTGTAGAAAGTTCTTAGGATCTGGGGGCCCATACCAAACTTCCTCAACCATCTGAGGTAAAAGAGGCGCTGTTGTCTCTTTTTCCCCACACAGCTGGTGTGTACAGACCACGTGAGGTACTCGGTGATGTGGATACTGAGCTGTTTACCCTCTCAACCCCAGATCCATTGATGCCAATAGGGGTTAGCCCGTCACCATCCCTCCTGTAATCCACAACCAGCTCCTTTGTTTTTGCGACATTGAGGGAGAGGTTGTTTCCTTGACACCACTGTGTCAGAGAGATGACTTCTTCCCTGTAGGCCACCTCGTTATTGTTTGAGATAAGGCCAATCAATGTAGTGTCATTGGCAAATTTAATTAGCAAATTAGAGCTTTGGGTGGCGACACAGTCATGGGTATACAGGGCATAAAGGAGAGGAATTAGTACATAGCCCTGAGGGGCTCCTGTATTGAGAATCAGAGGGGTGGAGGTGAGGGAGCCCACTCTTACCACCTGCTGGCAATCTGACAGGAAGAACAGGATCCAGTTGCACGAGGCAGGGTCAAGGCCGAGGTCTCTGAGCTTCTTGTCGGGTCTAGATGGAACTATAGTGTTGAATGCTGAACTGTAGTCCAAGAACACCCTTCTTCTCCAGATGTGTAAGGACGGTATGTAGTGCAGTGGCTATTGCGTCATCTGTCGATTGGTTGTGTCGGTAGGTGAATTGTAGGGGGTTCAGTTTGGGTGGTAGCGAGCTGCAGCTCTGAAAGCATTTGCTTATTATTGAGGTGTGTGTGACAGGACGCCAGTCGTTCAGGCAGAAGCCTGAAGGCACACACTCAGCGATTCAGGAATAGCTTCTTCCCCTCTGCCATCCGATTCCTAAATAGACACTGAACCCTTGGACACTCCCTCACTTTTTTAATATATAGTATTTCTGTTTTTTTGCACAACTTTTAATCTATTCAATATACATATACTGTAATTGATTTACTTATTTCCTATTATTATTATTATTAGTATTATTATTATTTTATTTTAGGTTTTTTCCTTCTATATTATGTATTGCATTGAACTGTTGTGGCTAAGTTAACAAATTTCATGTCACATGCAGGTGATAATAAACCTGATTCTGATTCTGGAACTTGAAGAACAACACCTCTCCAAGTAGCATTTCAGCCTTCAGTACTCAACTTCAAGTTCAGCTATGACAGATAATCAGTCTTTTGTCTCACATTTCCTGCATTTTTTTCACTCCTGTTATTTCTGATTTTGTTTGCCCTCCCTTAATCTACATCTCCTTCAGACACATTTACACCACGTTCTTCCAGTGGGCAAGATCATATTGCGTTATCCAACTGTTTGTCTCCACCCTGTCTAAAACTTTTATTCTCCCTGCCCTTTTCTCTGCAATTTAAAGCTTGTTTCATTTCAAAGTTTTCCCAGCTCTGATGTAAGGCAATTGGCAAACTATATCACTTTGTTGAGTGATATAGTTGCAGGATTGATATATTGATGCAGGATCTTGACATAACACCGATCAGCTATTTGCCTCCATAGATGTTTCTTGAGGCAATGAGCTCTGCCCGCAGTTTACCTTTCTGCTGCAGTCTGTCATGTCTACATTAATTCTGTTTCTCTCTCCACAAATGCTTCCCGACCTTCTGATTATTTTTTTTTAAGATTATGAGAACACTCTTTTATTGTCATTTAGAAATGCATACATGCATTAAGAAATGATACAATGTTTCTCCGGAGTGATATCACAGAAAACAGGACAAACCAAAAACTAACACTGACAGAACCACATAATTATAACATATAGTTACAGCAGTGCAAAACAATACCATAATTTGATGAAGAACAAACCATGGGCACGATAAATAAAGTCTCAAAAGTCCCCGAGTCCCTGATAGCAGGCGGCAAAAGGGAGAAACTCCCTGCCATAAACTTCCAGGCACCGTCAACTTGCCGATGCCTTGGAAGCAGCCGACCACAGCCGACACTGAGTCCATCCGTCCGAAAACTTCGAGCTTCCGACCAACCTCTCCGATACAGCCTCTGCCCAGCGCCTTCGACCTCGCCCCGGCCGCTGAAACACGCAAAGCCAAGGATTTCGGGGGCCTTCTGCTCTGGAGATTCCAGTTACCACACAGTAGCAGCGGCAGTGAAGTGGGCATTTCAGAAGTTTTCCAGATGTTCCTCCGTACTCTCACATCCGTCTCCATCAAATCAGAATTGTGCACGGTCCCCTACTTGACAGATAACAGACATCGCCACCGAAGAGGCCGCGTGCGCTGCCATCGCGCCGCCATTTTCTCCTCCTCTATCATTTTCTGATTTTTTTTAATTTCAGCACTGCTGAACTGATATGCTTCATAAAGAAACCTGCAGTCAAAGGGGTCATTTTGTGAGATTTTAATTTGGGCTGTCTGGCCAGACCAGTTAGTTATGGCCTATGTCAAGGTTGGAGGCGAGGGACGGGCTGGTTCAGCTCGCTGCTCAGTGGGGCTTACTTGTCATTATCTGGACTGAGGCTGTGGCTTGCAACTGGTTTGCCTGGTGTTGTGAACTTCAGTCCTGAATGCTGTTTGGTTGTTTTGATTATTTGCACAATTTGTTTTTTTCTCTCTTTCTCCCTGCAGACTGGGTGTCCTTTTGTTTTTAATGGGTTCTGTTGGGGTTCTTTGTTTTGTGGAAGCTTGCAAAGAGATGAATCAAAAAGTTGTTTATACTTTGATAATAAAATGTACTTAGACCCTTGAACTTGGTCATATTTTCCAAGAGGTGAACTTCTAGTAGCCAAAACACTACCTTGCTTCAAACTGTTGCCATTTTAATATGCAATAAGAGATTATAAATTGCAACTATTTCAGGTGTGATAATTGAAAAGTGCTAACATATGGACAAATATATTATTGCAATGCATTTCAAACTTCGAAGTTCTAGGTAAATCTATCATCAAAGTACATATATGTCTCCATATACTACTCTGAGATTCATTTTCTTGTGGGCATTCACAAAAACATAATAAAATCAATGAATAAAAACACATATAACAAAGATGGACAGGCAACCATTGTGCAAAAGACAAAATACACTTACCACCACACATCTTTAGAAGTTCGTCAAAGCATTAGTTGTTACGCTGAATCTACTTCTCAGGAAGTAGGGGCAATGGTTTGAACTTGCACTGGTATGGAAACACCAATGAACTTGAATAGAAAATCTTACAAATAGTAGTGGATATGGCTCTGTCCATCAGGGATAAAGCCCTCCCCACCATTGAGCACATCTACGAGGAGTGCTATGGCAGGAACACAATATCCATCATCAGGGACCTCCCGCCACCCTGGCCATGCTCTTTTCTCACTGCTGCCATCAGGAAGAAGGCACAGGAGCCTCAGGACTCACACCACCAGGTTCAGGAACAGCTATTACCCCCTCAACCATCAGGCTCTTGAACCAGAGGTATTAACTTCACTCAACTTCACTTGCCCCATAAATGAACTGTTCCCACAACCTGGGATCTCACTTTCAAGGATCCTTCATGTCACATTCTTGATATTTATTGCTTATTTAATTATTATTATTTATTTTAATTTATTTTTGTATTCATACAGTTTGTTCCCTTTTGCACACTGATTGCCTGCCTAGTGGTGCAGTCTTTCACTGTAGTTACAGTTACTTGAATTGTTGAGTATGCCCACAAGAAAATGAATCTCAGGGTTGTATATGGTGACATACAGTATATGTGTTTCGATAATAAATTTATTTTGAGCTTTGGAAAACTGGGGGAAAATAGAGCTTAATTTTTTCTGCAGTATTTTATGATGTAATCCATTATTTCATTCATAAATTCAGAAGTAAAATGTCTTTGTTATCTAGGCCAATTTTCTCTCCTTCCCATCTCCCAAGGCACTATTCTAGATCAGAAGAATAAGATACCCTGGAATACCTTTCTTCACGTTTTAGGCATGTGAGTTATGCTGCAAATCACTGCCACTTGCCAGGTTTGTGAGGCGACACGCAGAAACACTATTTACACTTCCATCCAAGAGTTCCGTCAGTCTACCAGAAGCCTTGAGGAAATTCTCTGTACAAACCTCAGCAGGCTATTTGACAGTAGAGGAATATCAGTCATTAGCCTCCCTCTATCCATAATGAAAATAAGCCTCTCGCTGTTGGAAGCAGGACCCTGGGCTGATCTCATCCTGCTAACCCAGTTAGTTCAACCTTGCTTTCCCAGACCAGTGAGGATTGCACTGTGTATGTGGCCTTGATATTTAATCATATCACAAGAACAAATTAAATCAAAGCATTAAAGTATCACTTCTAATGCAAATATGAATTGTACGTATACATTTCACTTTTATTACTGCTTATAACAAGTGGTTTTAAGGTGAGGGATTACAGTGATGGGAAGAAAGGATCAGATTTCATCCTTTGTAACACCATGACCTATCACTCCCATGTGCAGGATTAAAAACGATGACATCTGCATATTGCTTACAATATTGCCAGATGTCAAGCTCTTGCACC
This sequence comes from Mobula birostris, assembly GCF_030028105.1. Classification (NCBI taxonomy): domain Eukaryota; kingdom Metazoa; phylum Chordata; class Chondrichthyes; order Myliobatiformes; family Myliobatidae; genus Mobula; species Mobula birostris. The sequence continues at coordinate 14,861,269 of NC_092378.1, forward strand.
AGCATGACAGTTCCATTTCCCACAACTTCTAGCCTATGGCCTCTCAGACTGAGACTGGCAAATTACTGCCAATTAGTGCCAAATTATGGGTAGTTTGTGCGATTGACTTATATCTACTGGGAACTATTCGTGTCTGCCAAGTTAATTTTACTTCGAACCCTTAACAACCATCACAGAGAGGAGCCTTTTGTCCCATCTGTTTGGACTGAACTTGATCTCCTCTCCCAGAAATAAAAAGAAGCCTTTGTATCTCATTGCGCTACCCAGTGCCTGGAGATCATAAATTAGAAAATTCAAAATGAAGCCAATGGCATTAACTAACAACAAAGAGAGCAACACTTTTTAAGAGTTAAAGCCATAGCTGCAATTTGTCTGGGCCATTTGTATGTCTATCACAAGCGAACAATTGTATCTTGCTTCAGAATTATTTCATACAATATATTATATCAACCACATTTATAGTGATATTAATGTACAGTACTAGTTTTATTAATTCTATTGTAACAGCAGTTCATATGTGAAGCAATGTCAACTTGTTCTGTAACAATGTGACAGAGTTATAACCTTGTAGAATTATAGCGTACTGGAGGCCACTTGGCCCATCATACCTCTGCTATCTCTCTTCAAGAGCAGCCAAACTACCAGTTCTCCTCCTCTTTTACTCACATACCCTCTTCCTTCAGCTATTTATGAATTTATTTTCCAAAAAAAAAATTAAAAACAACTTCTCACTTCATTCCTTTGGTGTTGTTTGTTCATGAGAGCTTAATAGTCATACTGCTGAAATCACCACGATTTTGTTGAAAGCTCAGCAGAGATCACATTTACAAGTGACAGGAATTTCTACCGCATTGCTAGTAAAGTTATAATGGCAGAGTGGAAGCAGCTGAAAGCAAATTCAGGGACCCCATATTTATGTCTTTTATTTTACCAATTAACTCAGCAGTGAAAATAATTTACCTTCATTTTCATAATTGTAGGCAGTGTTATAAAATCTCTACTAAGCTCACTTTGTTCCAATAAGAAACAAATTGACTTTTAAGTCATCGTAACAAAAATTTCCCATCCCTGTTGAGTAACTTAAGACACTGCTTTAGGGTTATTGAGTACTTGTCTGTGAAATGAACCTGGTCCTGTAAGAATTAATTAGATTTTAACTGATATTTGCATATTTCATTTCTTTCCCTTCAGGTGCAAAAGAGAATCCTCACAATTTTATCTTCTTGGGACTTCAAACTGTGGCTATTTAGTTCTTTAAGGAAATTAAAAACTTGAGATGAAAGCATCAATAGATAAACTGAGTATCCAAGTCTAATGAACAACACAGGGCTTTATTTTGGCTGTTCAAAAGTCACAGGATTGCTACAAATGAAACAGCAAAACAGACAATTCTCAGAGAAGTACCCATGCAAACACAACATGAGACTAGAAAACCACTTACTATTTTCTGCTGAGAATGACAGTTAATAATCCAACTCTATTTACCAGAACATAACTTACAACCTCATTCCACTGTGAGGAACTTAGACCAGGATTTTGGAAATGCAACGCATGATTTCAATTAAAGTCACTTTTGTAGGAGACCTGCTCCATACCCTCCAGCCACTCCATAAATATTTACAAATGAAGTTCAAAATTGCACTTTTATCACCTTGGATGAAGTCTTCTCCAATCTGTCATATTTGTTTTAACCTCAGCAGAGGTATGTTATGAAATGAATCAGGGTGTTACTGTTTAGGTTAGTGATTGATTGCAGCCATTTACAGTATAGTAATGTTACTGTTCTGTGTAAATCATTCCACTTATATAGATGATCTTGGTATCTGATTTACATTATTTGAAAATCAAAATTGAAGTACACTGATGTTGCTAGATTGAAGCAACTTGTTTACTAAAAATCTCACATAAATCTATAATGTCTTCCATGTGATGAAAGGAATTTTCAACTTCTTTTTGGCTATTTTCCCGAGTCTCTTTAGCTTATGGAGATATTTTCTTCATGGGTCCTACATTTCCAATGCCATTAACATAAGAGATTCTACAGATACCGGTTTCCCCCGCCATCCGAAGGTAGAGCGTTCCCATGAAACAGTTCGTAAGCCGGAAGGTCGTAAAGCGAAGAAGCAATTACCATTTATTTACATGGGAAAATTTTGTGAGCGTTCGCAGACCCAAAAATAACCTACCAAATCATGCCAAATAACACATAAAACCTAAAATAACAGTAACATATAGTAACAGCAGGAGTGATATGATAAATACACAGCCTATATAAAGTAGAAATACTTTTTCACAATCATTGCCTGCACTGTTCTCCGTAGCGAAAATCTCATGCAAGCGCTCTCGGCAGAAACACTCTCTCCAGTAAACTATAAGCTATGAAGCTGCCAAATCATACCAAATAACCCGTAAAAATACACAGCCTATATAAAGTAGAAATAATGTATGTACAGTGTAGTATCACTTACGGGAATTGGGAAGACAGCGCCGAGCACACTGATGATGGTGTGTTAGGTTTAGTCGTTGGAGGTTGGGGTGGTGCAGTGGCCCCCACCTTCCGGACCGCCGACCGATACCGATTTGTGGAGAATGCGGCGGTAGCCGGGAGGCACACAGCACACCTTTAAGAAAAAAGCTGAATGAAACATGCTAATTAATTAGGTGCCGCCCGGCACGTAATTGTCAGCTCAGATCAGAGGTGATTGCCGATTGCGTTGTCTCTGATCTGGGCCAACAATTACGTGCTGGGCGGCACCTAATTAATTAGCTTGTTTATTTTGGCGTTTTTCTTAAAGATGTGCTGTGTGCCTCCCGGCTACCGCTGCATTCTCCGTGAATCGGTATCAGTCCGCGGCCTGGGGGTTGGCGTGGTGGGACACTGGGATGTCATCTCTTCGTCGATCAGGGCAGGCAGCTCATCTTCTCCTATGACTGTCCGCCTCGATGTCGAAGGTCGAGGTTCGTTGTCTGCTGTGGCTGATGTGGAAGGCTTGCTTGACTGCTTAGCCTTGCGCATTTTTCTATCATACAGTTCTTTGTAAGCACTCAAACCATCTTGCAAATATGCCCTAATCCGACATACCTTTTCAAAATTAAAGTCGTACTTTATCATTGCAGCGAAAATCTCACGCAGTCACTTTCGGTCCGTTCGCTACTGCATTCGGTTTCGATTGTTATCCTTTCCTCTTCCAATCGCATCAGCTCTTCATCTATCAGTTCTTGGTCATGGGATGCCAAAACCTCTTCAACATCATCTTTGTCAACTTCCACAAGCCAGTCTCACTTTGTCCTTATTTGGTTCACCATGATCAAAACGCTTAATTATGTTTAGTTTTACGCTAAGTGTAACACCCTTACAAGCTCTTTTAGGCTTTTCCGATATCTTAGAACTCATCTTGCTAACGGCTGCTCACAGGCATGTGTTTAAGCAATGCCGGCGAGAATGCCTTTCCGAATCCGGGGGAGAGCGGCTGATCGGGGCACGTGCAGCCTTTTTTCATAACAGTGAAAACACCTTCTGTTAGTGAAAACAGGTAACTAATGTAGGTCTTTCATAACAATGAGGTTTCGTAAAGCGAACATTCGAAAAGCGGGGGACACTTGTACTGGAAATCATCATTATCATCATTATTTCGTGCCATGTCATATGACTTAGGCGATCATAGTCTACGACCATGTCTGCTTCTGGCAAATTTTTCTACAGAATGGTTCGCTGTTGCCTTCTCAAACAAGAGGAAACAAGAACTGCTGAAGGGTCTCGTCCCGAAATGTCGACTGTACTCTTTTCCTTAGATGCTGCCTGGCTTGCTGAGTTCCTCCAGCATTTTATGTGTGTTACTTTCCAATATCATTTTTTAAAATCTTTTCCGTTGCCTTTGCATTACCTGTAAATCTTTTTGATAGCATGGTGACCAGAATCAGGATCAGAATTAGAATCATATTTAATATCACTGGGATATGTCATGAAATTTGTTAAACCTGATTCTAATTCTGGTCACCATATGCAGACAATATTTTGTGTGTAGTATGCCATGTTTTGAAGTAGGTTTAACGTTGCTTTCCTAGTTTTCATTTCGATTTCCCAAAGAAATTATCATAGTTCTTTGGCTTCTTTATTTTATTGATCTTGCTAATCTGTAGTACACCATTTAGCAGTGATATTTTTGTGCTCATATATTATGTGGCTCTTTCACCCCATCTGTTTGCATTTCTGAATAATAGGCTCAGGGAAACACTTTTGCTGCCTCCGTCCCTCAGTATCTTTCCCAGAGAGGAAGAGGTTGAGGATGGTACTGAGGGAGACAGGCAGTGGAAGTGAATGAGGCCAAGAATGTCTGTGTCCACCTGTGTACATGTAGTTAGAGGCATCTATGTATAATCAGAATTTGAGCAGGTATTTAGTGTGTATATTTATTACTTACTTACTGCTCATTACAATGGCTGGCGTTTAGGATAGCAATGAAGGTCCTTCTTCCCTGTCCATAGCCACTCAGATGTAGAAGGTTTCTTCATTGCTGTTTCTGAAACAGTTTTGTTTTATGATTCAAGGTTGTTAGCCCTGAGCTGAACCCCCGAGCCTGGAGGATTGGTGGACCATTCTCAGTCTATGCTCTACCCCTTTACGTGTTCAACATGGGTGACCCTACCAACAGCCATGGTCTCACCCTGTCAAGATTATGAGGCAGCCAGTGCACAACAGTTGTCCAGTGTTAAAGGAAAGGGTGTCAAGCATTTTCTACTCTTTACTGTGTGGTAGCAAGTTATCCTTGACCCTAAGGGACTGCCTAAGAATGCTTGATTCTATTCCCTAGCCACCGTCTCTATTCTTACCCCTGGCTGAAACTGAATTACACTGCAGGCATACCAACAGAATGTTTGACCAGCTGGGCGTTCACTGGAACCATGGATTTGGCATGTCTCAGATCCCATGCTGCTGCAAGTTTTATCTGTGCTTTTAATATCTCTAGATTTAGCTATTCCAATATATTCCTGGCCAGTCTTTCTCAGTTTTGAAGGTTGGGATCATCCAAAGCATAATTGTCTGAATCCCATTTCTCACTAAGGTGCTTAGCTGTCAACCCTGATCTTCCTCTTCTACGTTGGCTCTGAATAAAACTTAAAATTTAATGCAAATACTATGATCTTGTCCATCTCTGTATAATCTCTAACAGCCCCATAACTATCTGACCTCCAGTTCTGGCCTCTTGCTTAATCTCAAGTTTACCTGTTTCAATATTGACAGCCATACCTTCAGCTGCAAAGAGATTAATCTCTATATCGCTGTTCTTCCTTAAGATGTTGCATTCGACCTACTTCATTACCTGAAACAAATTGTTCTTGTGAGGCTTTGTGTAAATTTTTGTATGAATACACTCGAGATGCAACACAGAGCGTCATAGGAAGTCATTCCTGCCTGTGGCCATCAAACTTTACAACTCCTCCCTTGGAGGGCCCTGAGCCAATAGGCTGGTCATGGACTTGTTTCCTGGCATAATTTACATATTTACATATGACTATTTAACTATTTATGGTTTTATTACTATTTAATTACAGTATTTATGGTGCAACTGTAACGAAAACCAATTTCCCCCAGGATCAATAAAGTATGACTATGACTATGACTATGATGCACATTGGGACTTTGATATATTAGAGACGCAGTAAAAGTTGAGATTCTCATTGTATTCAACTGATTTTTCAGCCTGATCTAATCACTGAGATATTATAGTGGAATCCACTCCCATTCTGACCCACATATCCACATTGCAGCAGAAGCCAGTGGAAATTAAGAACAGCAATTGTGACTTCTAGCCCAGGGTCAGAGATATGTCTTTACAAAAGGAGGTGTAAGGCGCTCCTCCCCTCGGCTAGCCTGCAGCTCATCCTTCGGCAAGGTGTGGCAACTGCTTAGCACTCCCCCCTCCCCCTCCCCCCACCGATCATGATCACGTGAAGCCATGGCAGCATGTGGCAGATGGTCGTATTAGCATATCACAAGTCCTGGTTATGCGAACATTATGACAATCTCTGAAGAGTATTGATAATGGCCAGGGTCACCCGTCTTGTAAAGACACTGCCTAGAAGAAGGCATTTGCCAAGAACAATCATGGTCAGCCATGATTTCACATATCATGAGACATGGTGCATAATGATGATGTCATACGACATGGCATTTAATGATGATGATGGTGATGATGAGCCCAGGGGACGGTAGGCCAATTGTAGGAACAACAACCACTAGCCAGCTGAGACCTTTCAACCCTTGTTAGTTAGGAATCTGCTACATGCTTATCTTACTCATTAGGACTAAAGGAGACATTAGTCTCCTTCATAAGTTACCTTAGGACACGTTGTATTGCTGACTCACACAAGTATCACCAATGCCACTCTTCAGAAGCCTTAACAGACATGCATTCATGTGGTCAAGATTGACAGGGGATTAGAATGTACCTTCTAGTTTCTTAGTAAATATCTGAACACTGCACAGCATTCTCAGGAGAGCACTGAAGATCACAAATTGGCAACCACCATTCTGCCATTGGCTTTTTCATGTTAGGTTTCATTGCAAATTGACTTCCTTTATCCAATTGAGAATATTTCCTTCCAACTCGCAGATGGCATCTGTTTTCACAAAGACTGTATTGTACCTGTACACTGTGAAACTCTGTAACTTGGGAACATCATTGATTGACTTTTAAAGTTACTCCAAAAGTGGTAAATAAAAGGCATGTTATCTTTGGAATCCAGAATTCAGGAGCTGAGCATTTTTCAAAGACTTTTTTTGTTAAATGCAACGTTTAAGGGACATTGTTACTCGAAAGAAAATCTCCGCATAGCCTTCATCCCCTTCCTTCATGTGTTATTAGGTTCCAGTGTTTTCCTTGTAAGTTATATGCCTGGGCTTTTAAACCTAGGAATTCAATCACCGAAATGTCAGGCATTGCTAGTAAAGTCATCTTTTCATCAATGCAGGCTTCAGGGCAAGAAGTAAAACATTTTCTGCTTGCCGTAATCACGTCTGGTCCTTCGTTTCATTTAGCAGGGCATCTGCCACTACTTAGACTTGCACTTACATGTTCAGACTTTAAATTTTCTTGGGTGGCAACTTGCCTTAAATGCAAGCAGATTAACATTGCAGGTAGGGAAGGAAGGTATCCAGGACTTAAACTCCTCCGGAAGGAAATACACAAGTGAGAAAATTAAAAGACAGGAAAATAAGAAGTACAGGACTGAGATGCAAATATGAATTAAAAATGGTTATTAAAATAAGGAATCAGATACAGAAAGTGAAATAAAAAGAAGGGAAGAAAGATACAACAAGTGAGAGGAATGAGGCAACAAGAAACTTAAAAAGTTAAGTTTTAAATTGTACATTACTAGAATATCCAATTATAATAAGTACTGGTGGGAATGAGACTCCTTACCTATAGTAAGTAACATAACAGTATTATGTTGTTGAAAGACTGGTTTTACTTGTAATTATAAGACCTGAACTTCTACTACACCATTTTTGCACCATTTAATGTACTTTCATTGTGAAGCAGACAGTAGGAAGCTATTTTTGTACTTTACGTCATTTATTATTTTCTAGGAATTATTTATTTACGATTAGGTTTTTTTTGTATTTGCACAGTTAGTCTTCTTTTGTACATTGGTTGCTTGTCAGTCTTTGTTTGTGTGTAGTTTTTCATTGATTCTATTGTATTTCTTTGTTCTACCGTGAATACCTGCAAGAAAATGAATCTCAGGGTAGTATATGGTGAAATATATGTACTTTGATAATAAATTTACCCTGAACTTTGAACTTTGAATTTTAAGAAGCAAGGAACAGAACTCATAACTCAAGCAGCATGTTTCACTTACTCTGCTCGTTCAGAGGCTGGGCTAATCGTTTGGTGGTTGAGTTCACTTCCCATGGTGGCAGCTGCAGCATTTAAATCAGGAATCTTTAAGTGGAATTTGAAAAGCTTGCCTTGTAATGTTGAACTATTATTTTTGTTTTATAAATGCATTTGGCTCAATACTGTCCATCTGGGAATGATATGTGTAGCCAGTCAAGCCTCTGAGAGAGTGCAAAAATGCAACAATGTGGGTGACTCACTCCAAATTACCCTCCAAAGAGGTTTAGCAAACCGTTCCGTTGAATCAAGACCCTGCAGTAAATGCTGAAGATTGCAAATCATTCCTACAGCATGTCAATTATTATTAAAAAAGCAAAAGCCCTTGCCATAAACTATTAGGGCATTTGTGAATATTTAACAGTCAACAGACTCACGATTTTGTGACAGCCTTTATCTCATCAGCTGCCAAAAAGTACTGAGCTAAATATTGAAACAAATGTTTGCTAAGTGCTGTCTTCATTATTACTAAGGAGGTTTTTTTAAAAATCTGTGTTCATACAAACGCCATAGATTCCGGTTGATCAGAATACATTGGCAAGTGTACATTTTGGCCCAAATAAGCAGATGCCCCAGTTACCTGGTTTCATTGAAATTGTTTAAAAAAGACAAACTACCTTTTAACTGAGTAACAAATTATGTGTTTAAATGGAATACAGAACAAATTAGAACATTACCAATATTATTACAGTACTATAAAACTGTGTATTAGATCAGAATATTTATCGATGGACGAATTCATCCAGTGTACGCTGCAGTGTTCTTTTGATCAATTGTAAATGAACAAAATCAACGCAGACACTTAGTGCAGAAAATGGACTACCTTCATTGCCTTCCTGCATGAGGTAGTGTCAAAAATCATTGCTTTTTAATTCAGTGTCGGTCGGCCCAAATAAGTCACTTAACACAAGCATGCAAAACTGACGCTACTTAAAAATTGTTCACTTTAAGCGCAGTCTAATGGCCGCACAAGTACAACTGATGTTAGTTATAAACTGTTGCATCTTCCAAGTCACAAACACAAGGAAATCCGCAGATGCTGGAAATTCAAGCAACTTTTATGTGTGTTGCATCTTCCAAGTCTTCATTTTCATTGCAACATTCAAGATGATTGTCAATACCTTCAAATTCTTTGTAGGTCCTAACTTGCTGAAGTAGTGAAAACTTTTCATTTTCACACTCACCTGTTTTTCACAACTCCAAGCCTGAATGCTTGAAACCGCAGTCAGCAACACAGTTCTGAATTGTCGTTCTGCTTATTTCTCGCCAACTATGAGTGACAAAAGTCACTGCTTTTTGAACACAAACACACACACACACACACACACACACACACACAGCTGATGCTATTTAAAAACTGTTTGCTCTAAGCACAGTGTAGCTTCTATTGGCCTCTCAAGCACATGTGATTGACACCAATTGGAAACTGTTTGGCAACAGGAGTCTCCTGTACCAATTAAGCAGCATAGAGTCCCAAATAAATGAAGGGAATCCCGGCTATTTTCTCAATTGATTTTTGTTCTTTAGGAGTTATCCCAAAGAAGCAACTGTCCTGATTAACTTATGGCTAATTAACCGGAATCCATTATATTTCAAAAGTTTGTAATTTTCTCCTGCGTTGGCACATGGCCAAGTGGTTAAGGCGTTCGTCTAGTGATTTGAAGGTCACTAGTTCGAGCCTTGGCTGAGGCAGCGTGTTGTGTCCTTGAGCAAGGCACTTAACCACACATTGCTCTGTGACGACACCGGTTGCCAAGCTGTATGGGTCCTAATGCCCTTCCCTTGGACAACATCAGTAACGTGGAGAGGGGAGACTTGCAGCATGGGCAATTACTGGTCTTCCATACAACCTTGCCCAGGTCTGTGCCCTGGAAACCTTCCAAGGCTCAAATCCATGGTCTCATGAGACTAACGGATGCCTATAAAAATTTTCTCCTAGTCGCAGATCCCACTCATAACTTGCCTAAGTCAAGTAATGTAATCAAAGGTGCAGTAGTTCGTACTGCTACCACCCAGCTTTAATGACTAAAATGGGTCTGTGTTGAGATCACTTCCTCTAAGTGTGCCAGTTTCCTTCTTGGTCCAAAATGGGTGCAATTCAACCTTAAAACAAGGGCACACCGGAGAATGATTGAAAAGTAATTTGCCCAGAAATTCATCCCTGACAGTTGGCACTAAATATACCATAAACACTTTGTAAAAAAAGATTATTACATTGGAAAGAACTTCTGAACAAAAATAAAATATGCCACTATATTTTATATATGAAAATAAACTTTATTCGTAATAAAAAATATTTATAGGAAAAAAAACAATGCAATTCTCAGTCTTGGAGAAGGGTTTTGGCTCTAAGTTTCTTTTCCATAGATGCCGCCTGGCCTGCTGAGTTCCTCCAGCATTTTGTATGTGTTGCTCAGATTTCCAGCATCTGCAGATATTCTTTTGTTTGTGATTGGGATATCTTTTCTTTCTTATATTCATAGACAATGTGTTAAGTTGTGTCCTATTGCATTTCTTTAAAATGATAGTGCTGTTGAAACTCAAACACGCAATTATTACTCTACTTCTTGGCAACTGATTTCAAACAGTAACACTGTTTCACCCTTCATGGCTGTTGCCTGACTTACTGAATCTTACTGATCTAATTCGCAATTTCCAATATATGTATTATTTTATTATTTAAATCTACCACATTCTCTGAGAGCTTCATGCCATTATCTATGAAAGTAAGCTTTACTTTATGCAATATCAGAGAATCCTGGTTGTTGTGTTATGACAGAGAACACTCAGTAAATGTAGTCCTTACACACAAGCATTCACACACACACACACACACACACACACACACACACACACACATACACACACACACAAACATTGCCTTGTCATTCTGCTGTCCTTGCAGTGAGTGTATGCACATCATTGTCTTCCCCAGCATATTCTCATAATTAACCCGTTGTTTTCCCTCCACGTTGCTACAAACTTTCACGTGAGACACCAAAGTTTAGTTTGATTCCATTCTTTATTTGTACTTAACTGTAAGTGAGCGATTGTGTTGAGCGTTCTGCCGGTTAATGCTGTCGTTTCCCAGCAGTCATGTGGCATACGCTGGGTCCTAAATCAAGCTGATGTGCTCCAGTTGGCCTTATGGTGTCTTTCCTGCCATAGACAATGGAATATTGTTCGAATCTGGATGAGTATGCTACAGTTTTTACCGACTTCATTAAAACCTGTGTGGATGTGTGCCTAGGAAAACTTGCTGTATGTTCCAAACCAAAAGTTGTGGATAAACCGGACAGTTCATCATCTGCTGAGGGCTAGATCTGTGGCATTTAAGTCTGGTGACCCAGGTCTGTTCAAGAAAACCAGGTAAGACTTGCAGAGGGCTACTTCAAGAGCAAAGAACAATTCCAAGCGAGGTTGGAGGTGGCATCAGATGGACATCAACTCTAGCAGGGTTTGAAAGACGTTACTTGCTACAGAGCAAAACCCAAAAGCATGAATGGCAGCGATGCTTCACTACCAGATGAGCTTAACACCTTCTATACCTGCTTTGACAGGAAGAATATAATTACAGCTGTGCACATGGTGACCCTGGAACCTCTGTCTCAGAGGCTGATGTTAGGCTGTCTTTCAGGAGGGTGAACCATTGCAAGGCAGCTGACCCCAATGAAGTACCTGGTAAGGCTTGAAAAGTTGTGCCAACTAACTGGTGGGAGTATTCAAGTACATTTTCAACCTCTCACTGTTACGGGCAGAAGTTCCCACTTGCTTCAAAAAGGCAACAACTATAGCAGTGCCTAAGAAGAATGATGTGGGCTGCCTTAATGATAATTACCCGGTAGCACTCACATCGACAGCAATGAAATGCTTTGAGAGGCTGGTCATGACTAGACTGAACTCCTGCCTCAGCAAGGACCTGGACCCATTGCAATTTGCCTATTGGCACAATAGGTCAATGGCAGATTTGACTTCAATGGCTCTTCACATGGCCTTAGATTACCTGAACAATACAAACACCTATGTCAAAATGCTGTTCATTGACTATATCTCAGCATTTAACACCATCATTCCACACCATCATTCCCACAATCCTGATTAATAAGCTCCAGAACCTGGACCTCTGTACCTCCCTCTGCAATTGGATCTTCAACATCCTAACCAGAAGACCAAAATCTTTGCAGATTGGTTGTAATATCTCCTCCTCGCTGATGATCAACACTGGTGCACCTCAGGGGTGTGTGCTTAGATCACTGCTGTACTCTCTATACCCATGACTGTGTGATTAGGCATAGCTCAAATACCATCTATAAATTTGCTGATGATACAACCATTTTTGGTAGAATCTCAGATGGAGATGAAAGGGTGTACAGGAGTGAGATATACCAGCTAGTTGAGTGGTGACGCAGCACCAACCTGGCACTCAACATCAGTAAGACCAAAGAGCTAATTGCAGATTTCAGGAAGGGTAAGATGAGGGAACACGATCCAATCCTCAGAGAAAAATCAGAAGTGGAGAGAGTGAGCAATTTCAAGTTCCTGGGTGTCAAGACCTCTGAAGATCTAACCTGGTACCAACATATCGATGCGGCTATAAAGAAGGCAAAGCAGCTACTATATTTCATTAGGAGTTTGAAGAGATTTGGTTTGTCATCAAAAACACTCAAAAACTTCTACAGATGTAGCATGGAGAGCATTCTGACAGGCTGCATCACCATCTAGTTGGGGGGAGGACCAAAAGAAACTACAGAAAGTTGTAAAATTAGTCAGCTACGTCTCGTGTACTAGCCTCCACAGCATCCAAGACATCTTCAAGGAGCGGTGCTTCAGAACGGTATCGTCCATTATTAAGGACCCCCATCAGACAGAACACCCCTCCTTCTAATTGTTACCGTCAGCTAGGAGGTACAGAAGCCTGAAGGCACACACCCAGTGATTCAGGGACAGCTTCTTCCACTCTGCCATCCAATTCCTACATGGACCCATGAACTCTACCTCACATTTTTTTTATATTATTTCTGTTTTACACTATTTTTAATCTAACTATTTAATTTACCTATATATACTTACTGTAATTGGTTTACTTATTTATTTGTTTCTTTCTATGTTATCATGTACTGTATTATACTCCTGCTGCTAAATTAACAAATTTCACGACACATACCGGTGATAATAAAGCTGATTCGGTTTCTGATGTTGTTTGTATACTGCATTCAATGTAGATACATCGGTTTACTTTGTAATAGGATTGCAGTTACATAGTGCAGTGCATCATATTCTAATTCATGTGTCATTTTAAGTTAACTTTGTTAGTAATTAAAGATGTTATGTCTAGTGATTATAAAAGGAGCTCATTTCCCTCTGTAGGGAAGAGAGATAGGGGAGAGAGTTAGGGGAGAGGGTTGGGGGAGAGAGTTAGAGAAGAGAAATGGGGGAGAGAGATAGGGAGAGAGATGGGGAGAGATGGGGGAGAGATAGGGGAGAGATGGGGAGAGAGTTAGGGGAGAGAGGGGAGAGAGATGGGGAGAGATGGGGGAGAGATAGGGGAGAGAATTGGGGGAGACAGATGGGGAGAGAGATGGGGGAGAGAGACAGGGGAGAGAGATAGGGGAGAGAGATAGGGGAGGGAGTTGGGGGAGTCAGATGGGGAGAGAGATAAGGGAGAGAGATAGGGGGAGAAATAGAGGAGAGAGATAGGGGAGAGAGATGGGGGAGAGAGTTAGGGGGAGAGATAGGGGAGAGATGGGGAGAGAAATGGGTAGAGATGGGGAGAGAGATAGGGAGGAGAAATAGAGGAGAGAGATGGGGAGAGAGATGGGGAGAGAGATGGGGAGAAAGATGGGGAGAGAGATAGGTGAAAGAGATAGGGGAGAGAGATAGGGAGAAGAGATAGGGGAGAACAATAGAGGAGAGAGATAGGGGAGAGATAGGTGAGAGAGTTAGGGGCTGCCAGGAGTTCACACCGGACAAGAATAAGTACATAGTTATTATTGTCTTTTTTTTATAGATATATTTTTGTAAATATTGGCATTTTTCCACTAACCTCACTATATTTGGTAGTTTGATTTTTGATGCCCCTATTAAACACTTTGCCCTTAAGCGCTATGCGTCTCCAGGCATTTTTTCAATGGTAAAATTAGAATCAGCATCAGGTTTAACATCACTGGTATATATCAAGACATGTGCTGTTATGTGGCAGCAGTTCATTGTAATAATAATAAAAACTGCAGATTAGGTGCAGTAAGAAGAAGGCATGTCCTGGGACATGGGGGTCCTTAATGATGAATGCTGCCTTTTTGAGGCTTTGCTTTTTGAAGATGTCCTGGATGCTGGGGAGGCTAGTCCTCATGATGGAGCTGACTGAGTTTACGACTTTCTGCAACTGACTTCAATCCTGTGCATTGCCCCCTCCCCACCTACCAGACTGTGATGCAACCAGTTAGAATGCTCTCCACAGCACACCTGTAGAGATTTGCGAGTGTTTTTGGTGACATATCTAGTTTCAAACCCCTAATGAAATATTGCTGCTGTTGTGCCCTCTTTGTAACTGCATCGATATGTTGGGCCCAGGAAAAGATCCTCAGAGATGTTAACACTCAGGAATTTGAAATTGCTCACACAATTGATCCCTCAACGAGGACTGGTGTGTGTTCCCTCATCTTACCCTTTGTGAAGTCCACAATCAGTTTCTAGATCTTTGCTGACACTGAGTGCAAGGCTGCTGCTGTGACGCCACTCAACTAGCTGATATATGTTGTTCCTGTACGTCTTCTCATCACCACCTGAAATTCTGGCAACGATAGTTGTGTCATCAGCAAATTTACAGTCAGCAAATTAAAGATCATAACCCACTTTTTAAACATGAGTATTGGGGATTAAGCCCAGAAAATAGATGGTTGCAACCAATGAGCTACAGAACAGATCTGGTTTATTGAACATGGTCTCCTCAAGTCATTCCTGTGGAAATTATCAAAATTTAAATTCAGAGCCAGAATATATTTCACTATTGAATTGCACATTTAGTGCAAATGATTGGGAATTAATTTCTCGGCAATAGATGCAGACAAAATATAAACGTGGACTATGTGTAAGAAACTGATTTGGTTGCATCAAATGTCCTCAGTGCTTCTCCCATCTTACGCTCACATCTATGAGTTCCATCGTGACAGAATAATACTGTTTTCTCAGGGATCCCATCATTCTTCTAGCAGTTTTAGGGTAGAAAAGAATCAGAATCCGAATCAGGCTTAACATCACCAGTACATGTTGTGAAATTTGTTGTGTTTGTGCAGCAGTACAATGCAATACGTAATCATAAACACAGTTAATTACAGTAAGTATATCGTTAAGTTAAATAAGCAGTGCAAAAAGCACAATGAGGTAATGTTCATAGCTCCATTGTCCATTCAGAAATTGGATGGCAGAGGAGAAGAAGCTGTTCTTGAATCATTGAGTGTGTGCCTTCAGGCTCCTGTACCTCTTCCCTGAAGGTAGCAATGAGAAGAGGGCATATCCTGGCTGATGGGGGTCCTTAATGACGGACACCGCCTTTTTAAAGATAACAAACTCAAAGCAAGAATCACCCTCCAATTGCTAATACTACATAAAATACAGCAAGAATTTTGACAAACAGGGCATTCCCTGGAAGACTCAAGAGGAAGTCTGAATAAAATTTTCAATCAGAGCGTTGCAATAAACCTTCAAGCAGAGATTACTCAAAACATTATCAAATAAATATTTACAAAATTTCATGAAGTAATTTGAAGACAAGGCAGAGAATATAGAATTATTTATGTTGTTGAAGGATTAGACAAATAGTTATTTTTTGTGATACTGAGTAAAACATTCCTTACTTTTTTTTAGTTTTTTTTTTGTTAATTTAAACCAAGCAGAGTAAAATATATCATAAAATTGATTGTGAAACAGAGAGATCCTAAGCATGGAGAGTCACATTTGCTCTTCCTACTTATTTCAGTTTCCTCTCATCAATCTGAATTGCATTGAACACTGAACCTCAGAGACATCTGTATAAATGAATTCCTGAACAATTTGTTTGAACAGCGTTAAAATATCAAGCTTTTCTCTGATGACTATATAGTTCCTTATGAAAGTTAGATTCAGATTTAGATCTATGTTTTTTTTATTACATCACATTGAAACACGCAGTGAGATGCTTTCTTTGTGCTCACAAAACCACAAAGCCTGAGGATGTGCCGGGGGATCCCACAAATATTGTCACATTTCAGTGCCAACCCGCATGCCCACAATACGCAGCAGAACAAAGAAGAACACAAGAATAACAGCAAGGCAAGACCCTTTCCTCAGCCCCACCCATCCACACACACAGACAACCCTCCAACCTCAGGACAGGCCTCTGGGCCCCCAGTGGACTCTCAGACAATGGCCTCTGACTTTCCCACTGGACTCTCGGACTCGTGGGCCAAATCTGTTTACTTTTGTTGGAATCATTCTCATTTCCTCGTTTCCCTTTGGTAAGAAAGAAAGAAGAATATGATATTTTACTAAAGGTTAGAACTCCACTTTGAAGTTGAGTTCTGTGAGGGGATACCGCAGTGCTTCAGGGGTTTACCTTTCTCAAAAGTGCAAACAATTTTATTCATAATGACGGGCTTTAAACCTGTTAAATTTCAATTGATTGTATTTCTTGTTGGTTCAGTTGGATCTTGAAATGTCCTCAAAATAAATATTTCTTTTAAATCGAAGAGAAAATGATAACTGAAGATTATCAAAATTGTCAAGATATTCAGTCTGGGTAGCCTCCAACCTGATGGCATGAACATTGACTTCTCAAACTTCCGCTAATGCCCCACCTCCCCCTCGTACCCCATCTGTTATTTATTTATATACACACATTCTTCTTCTCTCTCTCCTTTTTCTCACTGTCCCTCTCACTATACCCCTTGCCCATCCTCTGGGCCTTCCCCCCCCTCCCCCTTTTCTTTCTCCCTAGGCCTCCTGCCAAAGATCCTCTCATATCCTTTTTGCCAATCAACTTTCCAGCTCTTGGCTCCATCCCTCCCCCTCCTGTCTTCTCCTATCATTTTGGATCTCCCCTTCCCACTCCCACTTTCAAATCTCTTACTAGCTCTTCTTTCAGTTCATCCTGACGAAGGGTCTCAGCCCGAAACGTCGACTGTACCTCTTCCTAGAGATGCTGCCTGGCCTGCTGCGTTCACCAGCAACTTTGATGTGTGTTGCAAGATAGTCACCTGTTGGTCTTTTAAGTTGAGGAAGAACTTTTAAATTGAAGATAGGTTCAGGGCAATGGTTTGCAAGAATTAGTCTCTGTTGAGTCAAATGGGTGGCTTGGGAATAATTATGGTTTATTAATAAATGAATTTTCCTCAAATCTCTATAGATATCAAAGTTTCACTAGAATATATCCAAAAAACCTTTGTATCAACCTCATCAAAATGACGCACTTTAAGTAATAATCCCTAAATTCTAAAGTGGGTACACTGTAAATGTCAGCAGTGATGTAACCATGACTGGCTGTTCCTCTGCAAAGTGCTGAGACAGGATCAGTAACACAACATGACTGGGGCATCTTGGCTGTCATGGAGCATATTCCGGTAATTGCTATATTTCATTAGGAATATGAGGCGACGCCACCAAAGACATTTGCAAGTTTCTGCAGAAGTACCACAGACAGCATTCTAACTGGCGCATCACTGCTGCGGGGAGTGAGCCTACTGAACAGAATGGCAGTAAACTGCAGGGAGTTGTAAACTTAGTCAGCTCCATCATGGGCACTAGGCTCCATGGTATCCAGGCCATCTTCAAGGAGCAGTGCCATCATTAAGAACCCCTACCACCATCAATATTAAGAACCCCATCCATCATTAAGAACCCCTACCACCCAGGATATACCCACTTCTAGCATGATTTTTTTCACCCCTACGTCTTTAATTTCCTTCTTAGGATTCAAAAGATGTATATGCATACCTCAGATATAACCAATTTCACTATGGAACTAATTGTTCAAGACCAAAGAGCAAAGAGAAATTATCTTCATTGGCTTTGTAAGTCATTATCAACATTCATTTTATGGGAGTCGAGGATTTGAGCAGTGTTTTGGGGATTACATTCCATATTATGTCTGTCTGCAATTACTTGACTTACCCATTGACCTATACAGACCAAATAAGTTGAAGTTTTTTTGTTATGCACGTTTCCAAGATTTTTACCAGCATTTTAAGATTCAGTTCCACACTTTGATGTGGAAATTGTAATTCAGTAAATTTGTGCTCGAGAGATGATGGATTCATGACCACGTTCAGGATAAAGCGGGGTTTTTAATGAGATCTGTAGCAAAAACTGCAGTTGCTGCAGATCCAGAAAGAGAGAAAATGCTGGAAGCACTCAGCAGGTCAAGCAGCGAAAGAGGGAAGGGAAACAGAGTCAATGTTTCACATCAACAGCCCTTCATCAGGAGAGAAGTGACAAAATGAGCATGTGATAAATGGCAGGGATAGATATCCAAAGCAAAAGCTTTAATAAGACTCAATCCATCAATTTCACCAAAACCTTTCGTGATTCTTAATTGAAAAATATATGCCTGGACTTTGCCTGTTACTGGAATTATTGTTCAAAAGGTTATAAATGTTCTTTTCAAGCTTTTTGTTGGAAGACATGATAAATAGAAATGGTACCAGTATGCTATTAGTGTCTGGGTGGAGTAATTGTTTTATAGCAGTGAGTTCTCTTTACTTAAATTATGACTAATAACTTGGTTATTAAATTAAAAAAAAACAAACTGACAGTGCAACACACATAAAAGTTGCTGGTGAACGCAGCAGGCCAGGCAGCATCTCTAAGAAAAGGTACAGTCGGCATTTCGGGCCGAGACCCTTCGTCAGGACTAACTGAAAGAAGAGCTAATGAGAGATTTGAAAGTTACTAGCTCTTCTTTCAGTTAGTCCTGACGAAGGGTCTTGGCCCGAAACGTTGACTGTACCTCTTCCTAGAGATGCTGCCTGGCCTGCTGCATTCACCAGCAACTTTTATGTGCTTTGCTTGAAATTCCAGCGTCTGCAGATTTCCTCGTGTTTGCGTTTTTAAACCGACTTAGTGGGTCAGCTGGCATCTGTGGAGGAAATTGGACAGTCAATGTTTTGGGACAAAAGCCTTCGTCTGTCCAGATGTGACTGGATCTGGGTGACTAAAGCAGCGAGGAAACAGCTCTATTAGCTGCACAGTTCAGGAATACTTCTGCAAAAATAAATTGAGCAGGAAACAACAGCCAATTTGGGCATCAGAAGCTCCTAGGTAGAGAATCATATGGACCAGTTAATCTGCTTTGATCATGTTCATGAGGGGTACATATTGGCCCAAGGACCAGTGTCATAAAGGGTTGAAGGCATCTTATCTTTGAATGTACATAAGATAGCTTATGCATCTAGGGTCTCTGTACAAATTTGTCCTTGTCTATTCCACTCATATTTTAACATCTCTTTATACAATAGATGATTTGGGTGCAGCACAGTATTGTAGAGCTTTGCTCTACGGCCCCATCTTTCACGGATCAGGGTTCAATTTCTGCTACTGCTTATAAGGATTTTGTACATTCTCGTTGTGGTTTCCTTCTGGTGCTCCAGTTTCCTCCCACATTTGCTCTCCAGTGCCCCCACAAAATCATTCAGAGACTTCCATAACCAGAAGCCCTGGATGAACCAAGAGATCTGCAATCTGTTTAGGGCCAGATCAGTGGCGTTCAGGTCTGGTGACCAAGTAAAATACAAGCGGTCTAGGTACAACCCCCATCTCACATGCAAAGTGGCGGTTCCAGACCAAACTTGAATCACTGAAGGATGCTCAACAACTGTGGCAGGACTTGAACGCTATCAACTCCTACAAAGTGAAACCAAGCGGCAGAGGTGACAACAACGTTTCGCTTCCAGGTGAGCTCAATGCTTTTTATGTTAGCTTTCACCATCAAGATATGGAGGCACATTTATGAACTCCCACAGCCCCCCCCGAGGACCCTGTGATTTCAGTCTCTGAGGCCAATATGAGAGCATTCTTCAGGAGGGTGAACGCACAGAAAGCATCCAGCCCAGACAGGGTACCTGGCCGAGTACTAAAGAGCTGTGTTGCATCAATAGGCTGGAGTGTTCACTGATATCCTCAACCTTTCTCTTCAGCAGTCTGAGGTACCCACTTCTTTCAAACAGGCTTCAATTACACCAGTGTCTGAGAAGAACATGGTAAGTTGCCTCAAAGACTATTGTCCAGTAGCACTTACCTCCACTGTGATGAAGTGTTTTGAGAGGGTGGTGAGGAAGTATACTAACTCCTGCCTAAGGAACGACTTGGATCTGCTCCAATTCGTCCACCATTACCACAGGTCAACAGCAGATGCCATTTCAATGACTATTCACTCAACCCTGTAACATCTGGACAGTGAAGATGCATACATCAGGATGCTCTTCACTGACTACAACATGGAGTCTAATACTATCGTCCCCTCAAAATTAATCAATAAGCTTCATGACCTTGGCCTCAATACCTCACTGAGCAACTGGATCCTCGAGTTCCTCACCTGGAAACCCCAGTCAGTTTGGATTGGCAACAATATTTCCTCACAATCACCGTCAGCACAGGTGCACACCAAGGCTGTGTGCTTACCTCCTTGCTCTAGTCGATTTATCCTTGTGATTGTGAGGCTAAGCACAACTCCAATGCTATGTTTAAGTTTGCAGACTGCACCACTATTGCTGGCCAAATCATGGGTGCTGACGAATCAGTGTATCGGAGGGAGAGTGAAAATCTGGCTGAGTGGGGCCACAACAACAACCTATCATTCTATGCCAGCAAGACTAAGGAGATGATTATTGACCCCGGGAGAAGGAAACTGGAGCTCCGTGAGTCAGTCTTCATTGGGGTTCAGAGATGGAGAGGGTAGGCAACTTTAAATTCCTCAATGTTATAATTTCAGAGGATTTGTCCAGGGTCCAGCACATAAGTACCATTAAAAGGAAAGCATGTCAGTGCCTCTGCTTACTGAGAAGTTTGTGAAGTTGCAGAATGTCATCTAAAACTTTGACAAACTTCTGTGGATGCACATGGAGAGTATGCTGCCTGGTCGCATCACAGTCTGGTATGAAAACACCAACGTCCTTGAATGGAAAAGCCTACAAATAGTAGTGGAGATGGTCCTGTCTGTCACGGGTAAAGCCCTCTACACCACTGAGCACCTACAAGGAGCACTGCCACGAAAAAGCAGCATCCATCGTCGAGGAGCTCACAATGCAGGCCATGCTCTCTTCTCACGGAAGCGGGGTTCAGGAGCCTCATGACCCACACCATCATGTTCAAGAACAGTTATTACCCCACAAACATCAGGCTCTTGAACCACAGGAGATAATTTCGCTCACCTCAACACTGAACTGTTCCCTCAACGTATGGATTCACTCTAATAGACTCTTCATCCTATGTTCTCAATATTTATTGCTTATTTATTAATATTATTTTGTTTGATTTTTTAATTTCCTTGTATTTTCTGTGAAAATTAATCTCAGCATTTTATATAAGACCATAAGACATAGGAACAGAATTAGGCCACTTGGCCCATCGAGTCTGCTCTGCCATTCAATCATGGCTGATCCTTTTTTCCCCTCCTCAGCCCCACTCCCTGGGCTTCTCCCCGTAACCTTTGTGCCGTGTCCAATCAAGAATTTATCAAGCTCTGCCTTGAATACACCCAATGACCTGGCCTCCACAGCTACCTGTGGTAACAAATTCCACAAATTCACCACCCTCTGGCTAAAGCAATTTCTCTGCATCCCTGTTTTAAACAGACACCCCTCTATCCTGAGGCTGTGCCCTCTTGTCCTAGACTCCCCCACCATGGGAAACATCCTTTCCACATCTACTCTGTCTAGGCCTTTCAACATTCAAAAGTATTCAATGAGAGCCCCCGTCATCTTTCTAAACTCCAATGAGTACACACCCAGAGCTATTAAACGTTCCTCTTATGATAACCCTTTCATTCCCAGAATCATCCTTGTGAACCTCCTCTGAAAAATCTCCAATGCCTGCACATCGTCTTTCATAAATGGTGGAATATATGTTCCTTGACAATAAATTCACTTTAAACATTGAACTTTGAGCATTAGATAGATTTATGGTTTGGTTTAATGATTTGTGGGTAAGCTATGTTGGCGCTGGAAGCATGGCGATACTTGTGGGATTTGATTTGATGCAAATGACACATTTCTCTGTACGTTTCGATAGTTTGATACACATGTGATATATAAAACTAATAAAACTAAAGCTAAATTAATTAACCCACAATTCTCATCCAATCTCACTACAATGCGACAATGAGCCTTAGTCTCACTACAGTCAGAGGCCCACAAAAGGATTGTCAGTTAAACTATGTTATCGCTCCACGAGGAATCACAATGTTGTTCCAGCAGTGACCTTTTCTACTTGAAATCTGAGCTTCGGTTATATGTAGGAGCTGAGCTGAAGGGATGGTCTGTGTAGGTGGCAAATGATTTTAACCCTGGCAACGCAAAGATTTTTAAATCCCTGAGTTTATCTGCAGGTTTCCCGCAAATCACAGGAAGTAGTAGCTAGACTGAGCACAATGTCAGATGACAGAGCTGTCACTGGAGATCAGAACAACAGTATTCAATCAAATTACAAAGAACTGCTTCAGGATGGTCTCAGAATTGGGAGATGACTAAGATCATACCCAAAATATGATATTGCAGATTCTACAATACCAAGCTTCTACCACACTATCTGACCTGTCTCTGGCCTTACTTTCAGAAACTCCCAGAAACCCTCGACTCCCTCTCTATCTGCATCCCAGACTCCTAGATTTGCCTGTTATGCACTTAAGTAAATCAAAGTCAAAAAGTCAAAGTAAATTTATTATCAAAATACACGAGATTCATTTCCTTGCAGGCATACTTAATAAATCCGTAAAATAATAGCCCTAACAGAATCAACGAAGGAGCGCACCAGATTGGGTGTTCAATCAGTGTACAAAAGACAACAAACTGCTCAAGCACAAAAAGAAAGAAATAGCACTAAATAGAAAAGTAATAAATATCAAGAACATGAGATGAAGAATCCTTGAAAGCGAGTCCATTGGTTGTGGGAACATTTCAATGATGGGGCAAGTGAAGTTGAGTGAAGTTATCCACTTTGGCTCAAGAGCCTGATGGCTGAGGGGTAGTAACTGTTCCTGAACCTGGTGGTGTGAGTCCCGAGGCTCTGGTATCGTCTTCCAGATGGCAACACCGTAAAGGGAGTATGTCCTGGGTGGTGGGGGTCCCCGATGATGGATGCTGCTTTCCTGAGACAAGGCTTTGTGTAGATGTGCTCGTTGGTGGGGCGGGCTTAACCCATGATGGACTGGGCCGTACCCACTATTTTTTCTAGGTTTTTCCATTCAAGGGCATGATGCAACCAGTCAATATACTCTCCACTGCATACCTATAGAAATTTGTCAAAGTTTCTGATGTCATGCCAGATCTCTGCAAACTCCCGAGGAAGTAGAGGCACTGCTGTGCTTTCTTCATAGATGCACTTGTGTGCTCCTAACCCTGACATAATAATACTGAGGAGCTGCTGATCCTCTCCACCGCTGTTCCTTCGATCAGGACTGGCTCATGGACCTCTGTCTCCCTTCTCCTGAAGTCAATAATCAGCTCCTTGGTCTTGGTGACATTGAGTGAGAAGTTATTGTTCGGACACCACTCAGCCAGATTTTCAATCTCCCTCCTAAACGCTGATTCATCACCACTTTTCATTTGGCCTATGACAGTGGTCATCAGCAAACTCGAATATGGCATTGGAGCTGGGCTTAGCCACATACCTTAATGAAATTCAGAAATATTCAGAAATCACATACCTTAACGAAATGTAGAAATAGGCTTTTTCTTGAAACGTTAATGGTTTTCCTTTCCTCAGATGCTGCCTGACTAGGCTGAGATTTTCCAGTAATTTCTGTTCTCAATTACATACCAAGATTGAAACAAACAATGATTTGTAATGCATACAGGATGAACACACAAAAATGTAGTTCTGATTTAAATATCTTAAGAAAGTAAAAAAAAAGAATTGAAATAGGTTAAACAACATACACAAAAAATGCTGGTGAACACAGCAGGCCAGGCAGCACTTATAGCGTTGCTTGAAATTCCAGCATCTGCAGATTTCCTAGTGTCTGCGTTTTTAAATAGGTTAAGCTGTTTTCTCCCAGTAAAAGAAGACCTACTTTTGTATATTACCACAATTCATAGTACGAATTGATTTTCCACAGATGTTTGTGCCTTGTCAGCTGCAGTGTTTGAAGTATTTTCCACACTGAGATGGGGATGGCATCAGACAGAGGAGTTACTCTCATTCTTTTCAAAACACATAGAGCTGCCCTCTGCTGACCCACAACTCCTCATCCCACTTAACTCCACTGGAATAAAGCCAAAACAGCTGCCCTGTATGGAACTCTGGGTAAAACAGTCAGGCATCTGCAGCAAACTTATGAGTCTCTGGGTTAGGGGTTCCCAAACTTTTTTATGCCATGGACCCCTCCCATTAACCAAGGGGGCCTGAGGACCCCAGATTGGGAACCCCTGCTCAAGATGGATGCCACTGTTCAAAGAAGCACACTATAGATGTCTTTACATATCCTTCTCACCTGCTCAGAAAGGCAGATTATAATCACAGCCCACTTGGACTAAAAGGCACTCCCTGGAATTTCAAAATAGGTGAAGGCTGTTCTATCCGGATTTATAACATAGTAATATAGTTACTGACAATACAAACACTCAAATGCTACTGTAATTGCATTCTTATTAAATGTTATATCTTTATTTTAATGGGGATGCAACTCACTTAAAGAGCTTAGTATTGACATAATAGGAGCTTTGTATTTATAAATTAATTCTTCTGACAACAATTTTTGATTTAGTAAAAAAATTATGTGCTTTGTAGATGACATTTTAAATCTGAAATACTCCTTCTATAGCTCTTCCAAAAACTTCTTTTCACATTTTGTCCCAGCATCTGCAAATCCAAACATGCCGTTCAGAAGGTGGAGAGAAATTCATTCATGCCAGTGACTCTCAGGGTCTGTGTTCAGTGCAATTCAGATTGACGTGATGAAGTTTATTTTCTTTGTGTCTACTGGAAATGAGTTTGGGGCTGAATCAAATAGTTCCTAGTGTGCTCGAGTTCATTGTGGTAAAATTGACAAACCAACTCACAGAGGCAACAAAGAGAATTGATGTGGAAAATGAAAAATCTGACGCTGATGCAAGACAGGTCCTTTTCTGACTTGGGGATTAAGGTACATAGACAGGATTAACGAGAGGAAGCTTTGCTCTGCTTTTAGCACCTCGGAATGACCTCAGCTAGGAATGCTCACCATTGACTAGATGCCAAGATATCTTTCTTGCCCAGCATAAAAATAATTGACACAGAGATTCATCCTCTTAGGCCATCAGGTGAAAATATTATTATTTTCTATTGCAGTAGCTTCCACTGTTGATGGATTTGCTGACATTAATGGGGCAGCATGGTAACGTAGTGGTTAGCACAATGCTTAGCACCGCTGAAATCAAGACGAGAAGACTGCAACTAGCGGGGCACTATCTACGCCACCCCGAGCTACCTGCCAGCCTAGTCATCATATGGGAGCCCGAGCACGGGAGGATGAACCCTGGGCGCCCTCCCAAGGCTATGGTCAACACGCTCCCAGACGACAGCGGCACGGCTAATGTAGATGAACTGAACACACTGATGAGGGAGGGGGAGAAGTGGAGAGTCCGTCATCGTGCCCAACGCCGGCCCCCTAGGCCTGAGTCGATGTAGTAGTAGTAGTAGTGGTAGTTTTCAGTATAGGCAATATGGGTTCAATTCCCACCGTTTTCTGTAAGGAGTTTGTATGTTTTCCCCGTGAATCGACTTGAATTTATTATTACTTACATCCTTCATATACATGAGGAGTAAAAATCTTTATGTTACGTCTCAGTCTAAATGTGCAATGTGCAATTTATAGTAATTTATAATAAATAGTACATACAATTAAGTCAATATAACATAGAAATACAATTGTATCAGCGTGAGTTAATCAGTCTGATGACCTGGTGGAAGAAGCTGTCCCGGAGCCTGTTGGTCCTAGCTTTATGCTCTGCTTTTCCCAGAGGGTAGCAGCTGGAACAGTTTGTGATGGGGGTGACTCAGTTCCCCAATGATGCTTCGGGCCCTTTTTACACATCTGTCCATGTAAACGCCCTGAATAGTGGAAAGTTCTCATCTACAGATGAGCTGGGCTGTCTGCACCACTCTTTGCAGAGTCTTGCGATTGAGGGAAGTACAGTTCCCATACCAAGCAGTGATGCAGCCAGTCAGGATGCTCTCAATTGTGCCCCTGTAGAAAGGATTTGGGAGCCCACACCAAACTTCTTCAACTGTCTGAGTTGAAAGAGGTGCTGTTGTGCCTTTTTCACCACACAGCTGGTGTGTACAGACCACGTGAGGTCCTCGGTGAAGTGTATGCCAAGGAACTTAAAGCTCTCAACCCTAGATCCCTTGATGTCAATAGGGGTTAGCCCGTCTCCATTCTTCCTGTAGTCCACAGCCAGCCCCTTTGTTTTTGCGACATTGAGGGAGAGGTTGTTTTCTTTACACCACTGTGTCAGAGTAATGACTTCTTCTCTGTAGGCTGCCTCATTATTATTTGAGAACAGGCCCAATCAGTGTAGTATCGTCAGCAAATTGGAGCTGTGGGTGGTGACATAGTTATGGGTATACAGAGAGTAAAGGAGGGGCCTTAGGACACAGCCCTGAGGGGCACCTGTGTTGAGGGTCAGAAGGGCAGAGGTGAGGGCACCCACTCTTACCACCTGCCAGTGATCTGACAGGAAGTCCAGGATCCAGCTACACAAGGCAGGGTGAAGGCCGAGATCTCTGAGCTTCTACTCGAGCCTGGAGGGAATTATGGTGTTGAGTGCTGAACTGTAGTCCAAGAACAGCATTCTCACATAAGCACCCTCCTTTTCCAGATGCACAAGGACGCGTGCGTTTCCTCCGGCTGCTCTGTTTTCCAACCACAGTCCAAAAATGCACCGGTTGGTAGATTAATTGGTCATTGTACACTGCCCCGTGATTAGGGTCGGATTAGATCAGGGGGTTGCTGGGCGGCGTGACTCGAAGGACTGGAAGGACCTGTTCCGTGCTGTATCTCAATAAATAAATAAGTAAATAAATTTAAACTCAGGAACATATTACTGACACTAAATGAATCATAGAATTTTTATGGTACATAAGGAGGCCATTGAATTCATCATCTTTAGTAGCTCCTAATAGAGTAAACCTGTCAGTCCCATTTCTCTTGCTCCTGCCCTGTGGTCATACAAGGCATTCTTTCTAGGGAGCATATCAGAACCCTTTCAAAAGCATTGATCACCTTATTTCCTTACGTGCCCATCACCTCCCTCTGGCTCTCTTTCCCATTCTCTTTCTTCCAACTCCTCCTATCAGAGTCACCCTTCTTCAGCCCTTAAACTCTTTCAGCTATCAGCTTCCTAACACTTTACTTCACCCCTCCCCCTCTCCCAGTTTTACCTATCAGCTTCCCCTCTCCCAGTTTTGCCTATAGGCTGGCTGGTGGCGCAATGGCATCAGTGCTGGACTCCGGAGCAAAGGCTCCCGAGTTCGAATCCAAGTCGGGCTGAATGTCGAGCTAGCCACTCAGCCTTGAAAAACAAAGGGTCGAGTCAGGAACTTTCATATCTTGACCCGGTTAATCTGAAAGGAGACCAATCCAAGAATGGCTGACTGTCCGGTGCGACACCTTGTATTTCTTCCTACCCTCCCCCAACCTTCTTGAGCTAACATCATATCTTTTTTTTTTCCAGTCCTGATGAAGGGTCCCGAAATTTTGACTGTTAACTCTTTTCCATAGATGACGCCTGGCCTGCTGAGTTCCTCCAGCACCCTGTGTGTCTTGCATTGATTGGTTCTGTTTCGGTCGTGTTTCTGGCATCTGTGCTCTGTCTATAACTTAGGATTTAGGCATGGCTGCCAAGGTCACAATGTCTTGCCCATTCCTAACTGGCTTTCAGAAGGTGGTGGTGAGGCACCTTCTTGAACTGCTGCAGTCCTTTGAGTGAAGATGATCCCACAGTGCTCCTGGACAAGGATTTCCATGATTAAGGCCCAACAATGATAAATAGGAATACATTTCTAGGTCGGTATGGTACGTGTCTTGGAGGGGAACAGCTGCTGATAGTGTTCCCGTGAATTTATTGCTCTTGTCCTTTTTGGTGGTAGAAGGTCAGGATTCAGGAGATACAGTCAGGGTAGCCTGGGTGAGGAAGTGCAGTGGTAGGTGGAATGTATGTTCAGGGTGATTGATCGGGTTCCAATTTTATGGGAAAGATGCCAGCTCCTGGCATCAAACTTGGATCTACCCTGCATAGCCTAATATGATGACATCTGGATCTCCATGGCCTATTTCATAGAAATCAATTGTGTTCCAGTTCACCAAACTCCCATCAGCACTAATACTGTTTCTGTAAAATGCATGCTCCGAACTCGTATGTTTTGTACTGAATTAGTTGCCTGGCTTCATTTTAAATTCATTCAGTTGCTCTGTCACCACAAAGTGATGGGACCAAAACAGGACAAGAGTTGGCTGGTGAAATTCTCATGCCATGACAAAATTATATGTTTCATGTCATAATGAATTATCTCAGAGTGGTATTCCAGCATTTCCAGGTCTTACTTCCAACAAAAACATCGAGATCATTATTAACATTTGAAGGATCAATACTCACAAGGTGTCACAGCTGGCAACTCTTGAAGCGGATACAAGTCTATTCTAAAAGCTTTTGCTCTGTGTCCTGCCAGCCAATTCTCAGCTTAATCTGTTTTGTTTAATATTAAGAGCCTCTAATATATTAATAAATAAGTCTTTAGATTAGATTTGATTAGATTATGAGGACACTCAGTCCTCGTTTATTGTCATTTAGAAATGCATGCATTAAAAAATGATACAATGCTTATCCAGTTATGATATCACAGAAACACAAGACAGGCCAAGATTAAAACTGACAAAAACCACATAATTATTACATATAGTTACAACAGTGCAAAGCAATACCATAATTTGATAAGAGCAGACCATGGGCATGGTAAAAAAAAGTCTCAAAGTCCCGATAGCCCCAATATCTCACGCAGATGGTAGAAGGGAGAAACTCTCCCTGCCATGAGCTTCCAGCGCCACAAACTTGCCGATGCAGCACCCTGGAAGCACCCGACCACAGTCTGACTCTGAGTCCGTCCAAAAACTTCGAGCCTCCGACCAGCCCTCCGACACCGTGCACTGAGCACCATCTCTGCCGAGCGCTTTGACCCCGGCTCCGGCCGCCGAGCAACAGGCAAAGCTGAGAATTCGGGGCCTTCTCCTCTGGAGATTCCGGATCACACAGTAGCAGCGGCAGCGAAGCAGACATTTCAGAAGTTTCACCAGATGTTCCTCCGTGCTCTCACATCTGCCTCCATCAAATCAGAGTTGTGCACGGCATCCTGCTTGACAAATAACAGATATTCATCACCGGAGAGGCCGCATGCGCTGCGTCGCACCGCCATCTTCTCCTCCCGCCAAGTGTTTATTAATCTTTCTTCATAACGGTCAGTAATCCCTTCTACTGTATATCTCATCACATACTCGACCATTTCTATTTATTAAAACACAGCACAGAATATGCCCTTCCAGCCCTTTGAGCCGTGCTGCCAATTTCACCCAAGCCTTATCACGGGACAATTTACAATGACCTGTTAATCGGAAGGTTTTTGGACTGTGGGAGGAAACTAGAGCAGCTGGAGGAAACCCACACACTCACAGGGAGAACGTACAAGCTCCTTAGAGGCAGAGGCGGGAACTGAACCTGGGTCGCTGGTATTATAAAGTGTTACACTAAACATTATATTACAATATCGTCCCGCTTGAGCTATCTTGCAGCTCAAGTGATTTCCTCAAGCATATTTCTTTTTAAAATATATATTGGTGACTATATATTCAACTATAGTCACCAATACTCCCCATGTTATTCAGGAATACATTGAGGGCTGGTAACTTGGTGGCCAGTAATACCATTGTTTTCAAGGTCATCTGCAGGCCTTTGTGAACTCTATAGTTCTGTAACTGACCTCCATTAAAAACGTGAGGTACCAACAGTGTGAACTTAATTCACCTCTCTGTCCACACGATGAAATCCAAGGAGAGGCAACTCATCTACAGACTGTGCTCAGCAACCATTTCTCTTTTGATTTTGCAATGAAGTAGTGTATTTCCCTTTGGCAGGAACATCTACAGCTACTGCTGTTTTCTTCTAACTCCTGACATGCAAGAACTTGCTTTAGCTGCAGCAACTATTGTACATGAGGTGAAATTAATATGTCACTCCCCTGAAGCTTGGAATTTTCTGAGCTCAGCCCCCTCACACTCCCCAACACACATCTTCGTTACTGCCCATTGTGCCACTGCGATTTAGGGCAGCAATGAAGTTCCTCCATCTCTCGTAGTGTTCAAGGCTTCCTTCAAGTGTCAGTAGATTCCTTTTGGTTTTCACTAATGTTAGTCATGCAAGTCCTGGGTGGAGACTCTGGAATAAAATCGCACTGAGATGTTGAAGGATCTTTCATTGCTGTTTCCATAGCAATTTTGTTGTACCAGTCAGGGTTGTTAGCCCTGAGCTGATCCCCCAAACCTGGAGCATCATTGGACCATTCTTGGTCCAGCTCTATCCTTTGACCTGTTCGGCATGGGTGACCCTACCAAGAGCCACAAAGCTTAAAGACCTGACCCCAATCAATATAGCTTTGCATGACATTGAGGCACACAAGCCTCTAAACCACAAAAAGGTTATGAACCTCTTGGAGGACACACATAATGCTTGCTTTAGTAATTATGACAAGGATGCTGCACTCAGTGAACACTGTACCAACAAAAGGTGTTGTGACAGCTTCCTGATATGCACAGACAGGACAGGAGATGTCTCAAAGGACAATCACTTGAAACTCTCAGTCAGTAGCTCCGCATTTTTCATCAGTAGACCCGTCACTTAAGCAGCAATTTTTCCACATAAGATTCAGCATGGCACAAAACGGACCAGTATCAAGTGATTCCAAGATTCCAAGCAGCACAGTAAGCTTTTTTCACTCTCTTAGCAATCCTTCAGTCATAGCACACCAGAAAATTACATTTTCAAAATTATTAAACATTTTGAATACCACATTACGTTGTTGCTATCTAATCTGATTAAAGAATTGGAAGAGAAAGAACGTGCAAGATTTTTGTTAAATAGACTGCCGAGTTGCTGGTGGATACGATGAAAATCAGAAAAATCATTCTTCGTTAAATGAATAATATTCTTGCTCCTGCTTAGCCAAATGTTTCAACTCACTCTGAATTCACATCCTTATTTATAATGCACTTATGTTTATATCCTATATAAAAAATTGTATATCATATTTTATGACTTCATAAGCAATAAAGTACTCTTGGTGTGGGAATGCATGGAAAAGATTATAGTGCTTCAATCAACAACATTGTAATGACCAGATAATCTATTTTTGTTGATGTTAGTTGAAGAACCAAATTGTATTTTTTAGTTGTACTATCTGAAGTGCCCCTGCTCCTCTTTGAAATATCACTATCTTTTACCTCTACCTGGCCAGAGAGACTGGATCTCAGTTCAGCATTTCACTGGAAGACAGAACTTCCCACTGTGCAGCTTCTGTGGCACACTGGAGCAACAGAGTGGACCTGAACTCCACTTTCTGACTCTTAAGAAAAAGGCACCTCTAGGCCTTGCTATTTTAACATTCTATTTTAGAGAAGGTCATCTCCAATCTGATTTTCTGGGACTGAGCAGATTTTGAAATACAGTTCAAGTTACAGATATGTAACCAACATAATTCTTAAATGTTACTTGAATATTTTATGTTCTATGTTCTTTGTTTGGATTTATTATTTTTACATGTACCAAGATACAGTGAGAAGGTTGTATTGAATTCTGTTCATACAGATCACTTCTCCAAGGATCATGGTGGATATGCTTGTGAGTTCCAGAGATCCCATCTGCAGTTTACCCATTTGGCCCTTAGCTTCTGGTAGGTCATACATGGTGGGAAGGTCAAGGAGGAGGTTCCAGATGAAAAGTGATCCAAGCGAGACCTCAGTGGTGGAGCTGGTGGAAATCTGTGACACATTACAATGGCAGTGAAGACGGAGGATGACTGAAGCAGTGAAGGGTCCTCGTCACAGTAAGTAGTACAAAGGATGCCTACACAGACAAATAATGCGTAGGCAGAGGGTGGGGTGTCAAGCAACAGACTGATTTGTGCATTGTGTTTGGGTGTTGTTAGATACACTTGTCCCAATAACTGCAGAGATTCCATCATTTTCTTGACTTGGTCCTTGGTGAAAGGCCTTGGAGACTTCACCCATTACAGAATCCTTTCTAATTTGCTCTTATTTCTGTGACTGGTCCAGAAAAGGCTCCATTCAGCAATGGACCCTCACTTTCACCATTACTTGCTCTCATGAGACCATTAGACATGGGAGCAGAATTAGGCCATTGGGCCCACCAAGTCTGTTCCACAATTATAGGAGAAGTCAGGTAGATTGGTGAAGATGACATCAAGTATGTTTATCTGTGGATTGCTTTGTTCATGACTTGTCACAGACCTGGACTGGCGGCTATGTCCTTCAGAACTCAACAACAGGTGGTGGACACCGATTCCGGATGCTAAGGACATTTATTATCAAACTATTAATGCAGCACTCAACCCTGAAATTTGTCTTCCTCACAGACAGCCATGAAACAAAGCACCATGGAACCAATCAAAGAAAAAACATCAACTGCCCCACATGCACAGAAAGTCTCGCAAACGGGCAACAAAATTAGCGAGCGAAAGCACAGAATATCAAACACAGAATCAAAAGGCATATTTCAGTTCAGCTCAGTGTTCATAATCTGCAGGTTGCCCCGATACAAAAGTTGCCCAAAAGTAGCAACAAACAGAAATGGAATGACCAGCAAAACTAGAAAACATCATAAACTTGAATTCAAGCCAAATCTACAAAGCTTTTAAAGTCCCTAAAGTGAGATCATTAGTTGTGAGAACATTTCAATGATGGGGCAAGTGAGTGGAGCTATCCCCTTTTATTCAATATCCTGATGGTTGAGGGGTAGAAACCGTTCTTGAACCTTCTGTTGTGAGTCCTGAGGCTCCTGTACCTTCTACTTGACGGCAGCAGTGACAAGACTGGATGGTGGGGATCTTTGAGGATGGATGATGCTTTCCTACAACAGCGTTTCATGTAGATGTGCTCAATGGCTGGGAGGGCTGTACTGCGCAGAGTTCACGACCTTTTGTAGGATTTTATGTTCAAAGGCATTGGTGTTTCCACATCATGCCATGTTTCACAGTCATGTTAAGAATATAATGGTGTCCCTGTGTTTGTATTACACACTAGATGATGGAGGAGCTCAGCAGCTCAGGCAGCATCTGTGGAAAAGAGTAAAAAAAATCAACATTTCCTTCATCCGGACTGGCTGTGATTTCCTATGTTTGTGACTTTCTTTGCCTCCATGTGAATCTTTTGGCTCTAAAACATTTGGAAAGCCGGTCCCTGAGCATTGACTCAAATCAGCTCTGCATGCTAAACGAACGTTGAGCATGGAAATGGAAATGAGAATGGAAATGTGCTAATAACACTCAATTTTCCCAAGGCCAGCTTCCTTTGCTTTACAGTTCCAGCAGCTGATTGTATGGAGATATATGGACAAAGAAAGGGAGGTTGCTGAATGAGTAACGTGTTTTGTCAGGGCTGCAGTGGCATTGTAGAGGGGTAAAACAGAAGTTCTTTGACCTTGAAGAAAAGTTCAGGTCATCTGCAAATACGTAAGACCGAAGGAAACATAGAGAGCGTCCGCAGCAGGGGAGTTGAGTAAGTCAGTCACAGTTGTTTGCCACTGTGATTGTTCATAGTCGTAGTCATAGTCATACTTTATTGATCCCAGGGGGAATTGGTTTTCGTTACAGTTGCACCATAAATAATTAAATAGTAATAAAACCATAAATAGTTAAATAGTAATATGTAAATTATGCCAGGAAATAAGTCCAGGACCAGCCTATTGGCTCAGGATGTCTGACCCTCCGAGGGAGTAGTTGTAAAGTTTGATGGCCACAGGCAGGAATGACTTCCTATGACGCTCTGTGTTGCATCTCGGAGGAATGAGTCTCTGGCTGAATGTACTCCTGTGCCCACCCAGTACATTATGTAGTGGATGGGAGACATTGTCCAAGATGGCATGCAACTTGGACAGCATCCTCTTTTCAGACACCACCGTCAAAGAGTCCAATTCCATCCCCACAACATCACTGGCTTTACGAATGAGTTTGTTGATTCTGTTGGTGTCTGCTACCCTCAGCCTGCTGCCCCAGCACACAACAGCAAACATGATAGCACTGGCCACCACACACATTCCACGCTGTATCTCAATCAGTCAATCAAAAGTAAATAAAATGAGTGATTATGTATTTGGGTAAATATTAAATGCAGAATTTATGTTTATGCTAAATGCAACTTCTAAATAGTCTGGTGACAGGCATAATTTTCTAGAATAGAGGCGTCAAATACAAGAGGGCATAGTTTTAAGGTGAAAGGGTGGGAAGTTTAAAGAGGATGCACAGGGCAGGTTTACTGGTAGAAGGTGGTGGGTGCCTGCAGAGCAGTGTCAGAAAGACGGTGCTACCGTAACACTCACAACACGCTGGAGGAACTCAGCAGGTCGGGCAGCATCTGTGGAAAAGATCGGTCGACGTTTCGGGCCGGAACCCTTCGTCAGGACTGTAGAGGGAAGGAGCAGAGGCCCTATAAAGAAGGTGGGGGGAGGCTGGGAAGGAGAAGGCCCTCTACCGTCCTGACGAAGGGTTCCGGCCTGAAACGTCGACCGATCTTTTCCACGGATGCTGCCCGACCTGCTGAGTTCCTCCAGCGTGTTGTGAGTGTTTCTTTGACCCCAGCATCTGCAGATTATTTTGTGTTTACGAGGTGCTATCATGCTGTTTAAGAGGATTTTACACTGGCACATGAATTTGCAGGGTACAGACAGATATGGATTACGTTCAGGCAGAAGGGGTGAGTTCAATTTGGCATCATGCTCAGCACAGATGTGGTAGGTTGATGGACTGTTCCGGTCTATGTTCTATATTCTAAGGTGTGGGAAACAGAACTCTTGTGGATGAATTTAGTTTTTTTTAGGCTCTTCTCAGACTGCTTGATCAAACTTGATAGGCATTGATGTAACACTTACATATCCTGCCCTGCTTTTCCTCGCTGAAAGATTGAAATTTCTGCAAAGAGGCAGGAAGTATCACCATTTCAGGATTCACATTCTCTTCTTTTTATCACCTCCATTTCATTCATCCCCCACCATTAATATCTCTTTCAAATAGATCAATTGCAATTAGCAAACCATCAACACATTCTCTCACCGGCACCACATCAGTCGCATTATTCATTTCCCTGGTTTCCACCCTGCAGCAAACATTTCCTGGCTTTCTCCACCCCTTGGAAACTCCTGAACTATGGATTTGATATCCACCTTTATAAAGTGCTTTGAGAGGGTGCTTATGGAACGCATTAACTCCAGCTTTCCAAACATCCTGGACCCACTGCAATTCACCTACTTGCGAAACACATTTAGGGCAGATGTCATCTAAGACCATAAGACATAGGAACAAAATTATGTCTTTTGGCCCATCGAGTCTGCACTGCCACTCCATTATGGCTGATACTTTATCCTGCTCAACTTCGTTCTCCTGCTTTCTCCCAGTAACCTTTGATGCCCTGACTAATCAAGAACCTATGAACCTCTGCTTAAATATACCCAATGACTTGGCCTGCACAGCTGTCTGTGGCAATGAATTCTACAGACTCACCACCCTCTTAAGACATTTTTCCTCATCTCTGTTTTGAATGGATTTTGCTCAACTCTGAAGCTGTGCCTTCTGGTCCTAGACTCCCCACTATAGGAAATACTTGCTCCACGTCCACTCTATCTAGGCTTTTCAATATTTGATAGATTTCCATGAGATCCCACATCATTCTTCTAACTCAAGTGGGTACAGGCCCAGAGCTATCAAATGCTCCTCATATAATCCGTTCATTCCTGGGATCAAGACCAGAGGGAAGGAGAAGGAGAAGATGGCGGCCACTTCAGTGGCGATGTCTGTTCTCTGTCAAGTAGGGGACCGTGCACAATTCTGATTTGATGGAGACGGACGTGAGAGTACGGAGGAACATCTGGAAAACTTCTGAAATACCCGCTTCGCTGCCGCTACTGCTGTGTGGTAAGCGGAATCTCCGGAGCAGAAGGCCCCGAAATCCTCGGCTTTGTGTGTTTCAGTGGCCGGGGCGAGGTCAAAGGCGCTGGGCAAAGGATGGCGCTCGGGAGGCTGTATCGGAGAGGCTGGTCAGAAGCTCGAAGTTTTCGGACGGATGGACTCGGTGTCGGCTGGGGTCCCCTGCTTCCAAAGCATCGGCAAGTTGACGGTGTCTGGAGGTTTATGGCAGGGAGTTTCTCCCTTTTGTCACCTGCTATCGGGGACTCGGGAGTCGATCAACTCGGGGACTTTTGAGACTTTATTTACCGTGCCCATGGTTTGTTCTTCATCAAATTATGGTATTGCTTTGCACTGCTGTAACTATATGTTATAATTATGTGGTTCTGTCAGTGTTAGTCTTTGGTTTGTCCTGTTTTCTGTGATGTCACTCCGGAGAAACATTGTATCATTTCTTAATGCATGTATGCATTTCTAAATGACAATAAAAGAGGACTGAGTGCTCTCATAATCTAATCTAATTCTTGTCCATCTCCTCTGGATCCAGCTCACCTTTTCTTGGACAATCGACCTAAAATAAGGAT
This sequence comes from Mobula birostris, assembly GCF_030028105.1. NCBI lineage: Eukaryota > Metazoa > Chordata > Chondrichthyes > Myliobatiformes > Myliobatidae > Mobula > Mobula birostris. Next base: position 14,898,152 of record NC_092378.1, read on the forward strand.
ATTACCAAAACAAAAAATTGATGAAGGCAATGCAGTGGATATTGTCTACATTGACTTTAGTAAGACATTTGAAAAGGTTCCACATCAGATGTTGGTCAAAAAGGTTCAGCCACTTAGCATTCAATTTGTGGTAGTAAATTGTATTAGACATTGACTTTGTGGGAGATGTGGGAGTGGTAGTAGATGGTTGCCTCTTTGACTGGAGGCCTGTGACTAGCGGTGTGCCACAGGGATCGGTGTTGGGCCCATTGTTGCTTGTCACCTATATCAATGACCTGGATGATAATGTGGTTAACTGGATCAGCAAATTTGCAGATTACACCAAGATTGGGGGCGTAGTGGACAGCGAAGGAGATGTTCAGAGCTTGCAGCGGTATCTGGACCAGCTGGAAATATGGGCTGAAAAATGGCAGATAGAATTTAATGCAGACAACAATAAGGTATTGCACTTTGGTAGGACCAACGAGGATAGGTCTTACCCAGTGATCAGTCGGGCACTGAGGAGTGCAGTAGAACAAAGGGATCTGGAAATACAGGTCCATAATCCATTGAATGTGGTGTCACAGTAGATAGAAACATAGAAAATAGGTGCAGGAGTAGGCCATTCGGCCCTTCAAGCCTGCACCACCATTCAGTATGATCATGGCTGATCATCCAACTCAGAACCCTGTATCAGCCTTCCCTCCATACCCCCTGATCCCTTTAGCCACAAGGGCCATATTTAACTCCCTCTTAAATATAGCCAATGAACTGGCCTCAACTGTTTCCTGTGGCAGAGAATTCCACAGATTCACCACTCTCTGTGTGAAGAAGTTTTTCCTAATCTCAGTCCTAAAAGGCTTCCCCTTTATCCTCAAACTGTGACCCCTCGTTCTGGACTTCCCCAACATTGGGAACAATCTTCCTGCATCTAGTCTGTCCAATCCCTTTAGGATTTTATACGTTTCAATAAGATCCCCCCTCAATCTTCTAAATTCCAACGAGTGTAAGCCTAGCTGATCCAGTCTTCCATCATATGAAAGTCCTGCCATCCCAGGAATCAATCTGGTGAACCTTCTTTGTACACCCTCTATGTCAACGATGTCTTTCCTCAGATTAGGGGACCAAAACTGCACACAATACTCCAGGTGTGGTCTCACCAAGGCCTTGTACAACTGCAGCACAACATCCCTGCTCCTGTACTCGAATCCTCTTGCTACGAATGTCGCCTGAAAAAGGCAAATGGTATGCTGGCAGATAGAATGAATCGTAAAGAAAGCTTTTAGCACATTGGCCTTCATAAAGCGAAGTATTGAGTACAGGAGTTGTGATGTCACGTTGAAATTGTATAAGACGTTGGTGAGACCCAACTTGGAATATTCTGTGCAGTTTTGGTCATCTGCCTACAGGGAAGATGTAAATAAGATTGAAGGAGTACAGAGAAAACTCACAATAATGTTGTCAGAACTGGAGGACCTGAGTTACAGGGAAAGATTGAGTAGGTTAAACTTTATTCCTTATAACATAGAAGATTGAGGGGAGATTTGATAGAGGTATACAAAATTATGAGGGGTATAGATACGGTAAATGCAAGCAGGCTTTTTTCCCCACAGTGGTTGGGTGAGACTACAACTAGAGGTCAAGTTTTAAGAGTGAAAGGGAGGATGCTTCAGGGAAGCAAGACAGGAAACATGTTCATTCAGAGGGTAGTGAGAGTGTAGAATGAGCTGCCAGCGCAATTGGTGGATGTAATTTCAATCTCAACATTTAAGAGTTATTTGGATAGGTGCATGGATGGGATGTGTATGGAGTGCTATTGTCCCGGTGCAGGTCAACGGGGACCAGGCAGTCTACATACATGGCTTGGCACAGACTAGATGGGCTGAAGGGCCTGTTTCTGTGCTGTATTTTTCTGTGACTCTATGACTCTAAAACCACTCACTGTATTCCAAGTGTCTTCTGCCCAATGCCTTATAAAGTCTCAGCATTACATCCTTGCTTTTATGTTCTAGTCCTCTCAAAATGAATGCTAAATTTGCACTTGCCTTGCTTGCCACCAGCTCAACCTGCAAGTTAACCTTTAGGGAATCCTACATGAGGACTCTTGAGTCCCTTTTAACCTCTGATTTTTGAATGCTCTCCCCATTTAGAAAATACTGCACATCATTATTCCTTCTGGCAAAGTGCATGAACCTGCACTACGCTAAATTCCATCTGCCACCTCTTTGCCCATTCCCTCGAACCTTTCTAAGTCCTTCTGCACAGACACACTGCTTGCTCAACACAACCTGCCCCTCCACATACTCCATATCATCCACAAATCTGGCCACAAAGCCATCAATCTCCCTGATCTTACACCAGTCTGGACTGTAAAGGCACTCAAGTTAGACTATTGTTCATTGACTGTAGCACTGCTTTCAATACTTTTACACTGTAATATCAAGCAAACTCACCTCCAAGCTCCTAAACCGGGACTCAACTCCTCTCTTTGCAAGCGGATCCTTGCTTTTCTGACCAAAATACTGCAATCAGACCGCACGAGGATAGGGAGCAACACCTCCAACACAATTCTTCTCAACACTGTTGGAAATCAGGCTGGGTTCTCAACTCTCTACTCTGCTGCATATACACCCATAACTGTATGGCCAGATTCTGCTCTGATTCCATCTGCAAATTTGCAGATGATGCCACTATCGTGGGCCGAATCTCAAATAATGATGAGTCGGAATACAGGAAGGAAGTAGAGATCCTAGTGGCATGGTGTCATGACAACATTTCCCTCGGTGTCAGGAAAACAAAAAATCTTGCCATTGACGTCAGGAAAGGGGTGGTGCACATGTCCCTGTTTACGTCAATGTTGCTGAGATCGAGAGTTTGAGAGATTCTAGTTCCTAGGAGTGAACATAACCCATAGCCTAATGTGACCTTTATTTCCTCTGGAGGCTAAAGAAATTTGGCACATCCCCTTTCATTGAACCAGTGTTTATCAATGCACCATAGAAAACAACTTATCCAGATGGATCATGGCTTGGTAAGACAACTGATCTGCCCACAACTACAAGAAACTGCAGAGAGTTGTGGGTTCAGCTAAGCACGTCACAGGAAACATAGAAACATAGAAAATAGGTGCAGGAGTAGGCCATTCGGCCCTTCGAGCCTGCACCGCCATTCAGTATGATCATGGCTGATCATCCAACTCAGAACCCTGTATCTGCCTTCTCTCCATACCTCCTGGTCCCTTTAGCCACAAGGGCCATATCTAACTCCCTCAGTCCCTTTAGCCACAAGGGCCATATCTAACTCACTCAGTCTCCCATCCATGGACTCAGTCTGTACTTCTTGTTGCCTCAGTAAAACAGCCAACATAATCAAAGACTCCATCCATCCCAGGCATTCTCTCTTCTCCCCTCTCCTATCGGATCATTATTCATTGATTATATGCCGTGTCATATGACATAGGTGATCATGAAAATGTTTCTCCAGAAGTGCTTTGCCATCGCTTTCTTCTGGCCAGTGCCTTCACAAGACAGGTGACCCAACCTACTCTTCAGAGATCTCCAGTGGTCACATAACGAGGACTTTTGATATGCTCCAGCTGCTCATACAACCATCCGCCACCTGTAACCGTGGCTTCATGTGACCCTGATTTGAGGGAGGACAGGGGACAAGTAGGTACTATACCTTGCACAAGGGTGATCTGCGGGCTAGCGGGAGGAAGGAGTGTCTTACACCTCCTTTGGTAGCAATACATCTCCATCCCGACACCCAACCTACCTATTGGGTAGAAGATACAAAAAGCCTGCATGCAGGTTCTATCCCACTGTTTTAACTCTATTGAATGTTTCCTTAGTACTGCACTTTTTCCGTAACTGTAACACTTTATTCTGCACTCTGTTATTGTTTTACCTTGGACTATCTCGGCACGGACTAGAAGGGCCGAGATGGCCTGTTTCTGTGCTGTAATTGTTATACTGTTATCCCAATGCACCATCGTAACGAATTCAACACAACGCACACAAACTGCTGGAGGAACTCAGCAGATCTGCCTCATTCTCTGGACAATGCTAATGTACAAGCTCCTGTGTACTTGCTCTATAATGAAATAATATGCAAAGAGTGCAGAATAATACACGAGAAATGCAGAATTGTCTTTAAGTTGCACCTGGTTTATTCGTTCTTTTTCTCAGTGTACACAACGATCAAATATACAGTAATTACATTGCACCTATTTACACATACTATATGTGTCTAATGTGATTTTGTATCTATGAATGTTTGAAAGATTTTCGATTAGAGGGTCTGATATTTGTTTTCCAGTTTCCCTAACCCCTTCAAGAGAATCACAACCTTGTTAAGGTTTGGAGGCTTGTGTGCCTCAATGATCTGGAGGGCTATGTTAGCTGGAGTCAGGACTTTATGCTTGGTAGGGTCACCCATGTCAAACAGGTCAAAGGCCAGACTAAGTGTGGCCCACCGGTCCTCCAGGTTTTGGGGTTCTGCTTCGGGCTAACAACCATGACTGGTAAAACAAAATTATTACAGAAACAGCAATGAAGAATCCTTCGATATCTCAGTGTGACGGTATTCCTGAGTCTCCACCCGGGAATTGCATGACTGACAGTAGTGAAAACCAAGAGGAGCTTACTGACATGACGATGGAAGCCTGAACATCACCAGAGATGGAGGACCTTCACTGCTGCCCCCGAACGCCCGCGGCGTAACAGGTAGTAAGTTTAGTAAATGGCTCACTAATTTACCATTTATTGTTTTTTTTAACAAAATAAACTTCTTTGCCAATAAAAAAGTATTTACAAGAGTACCCCATTTCATGGTTCTTCATTCTCTACATACATGACAATGCTTTCTTTTACATGCCGCATTCTAGGTTTCTATCTTAAATACTACAATAACTGAGGGGCTTCCTGTCACCCGGCCCCTCTCTCTTGCAGAGTCTGCACCAAGCTTCACTGTGTCCCTCAGCATGTAAACCTGCAGCCTGGAATGTGTCAGTCGGCAGCATTCTTCCACCCATATCTCAATGTGCTGGCGGAATCTCAGACGCCAACAAGGCAGCGTAAAGGAGTGAGGTGCATCAGCTGGTTGAGGGGTGTCACAGCAACAACCTTACACTCATCAGCAGCAAGACCAAGGAACTGATTGTAGACTTCAGGAAGGGAAAGTCGGGAGAACGAGCACCAGTCCTCATTGAGGGGTAAAGGAAAGGTACGTCGCATCTGGAGTTTCTCCGGTTGGCGGACGATTTCCCTGCACGCCTCCCTGACGTAGTGGGGAGCCGCGTACGAGGCAAGTTACAGCAGTGGTTTGCCATTGCCTTCTGCTGGGTGAGTTTCCAAAGAGATCACCAGCTCGTAACCCAGCACAGATGGAAAGCGTGCAGGGGAGCTGGCTGGATTCAAACCCAGGACCTTTCGTCCCGCAGTCCGACGCTGATGCCACTACGCCACCAGCCGTGTCCATTGAGGAGTAGGGAGTGGAAAAGGTGAGCAGCTTTAAGTTCAAGTAAATTTATTAAGTTCCTGGGCACCAATGTCTCTGAGGATCCTTCCTGGACTGAACACATTGATGCCACCATGAAAAAGCCATGCCAGAAACTCCAATTTGTAAGGAGTTTAAAGGGATTTGGTATGTTACTGAAGACTTCTGACAAATATGGAGGTGCCAATGTAGAGGATTGAAAAGGGTTGTGGACTCAGCCAGCTCCATCACAGTCACAACTGTCCCCATCACTGAGGACATCTTCAAGAGTTCAAGTTCAAGTTCAATTCTCATTCAACCATACACGTGAATACAGCCAAAGGAAACAACAGGGCCAAGGTGCAAAATACAGTACCAACAGTCACACACAGCACATATAACACATACAGGTACAAAAGAAATACATAAAAAAGAATAACATAGCTCAAATCCCTAAGTGTCATGACCTGTAGATTGATCGTGCAGAGATGTTGTCCTGGAGCCATGTTGCTGCAGAACAAGTCCGTAGCAGTTTCTCATCTCGCATAAGTGCAGCTGCAGTCGAACGCAATCCAGCTTGTCTTCTACTGAGTGAACACTGGAGGGCAGCACCGACGAGAGGAGCCAGCTTCCAACCCACACGGAATCCAGCGGCACACGGCCAGTTCAATGTCTCCTTCTCCAGCAGTCGCAACAGGTATGAGGGTCTTGTCCATGCCACAAATGAGGCAAGGCAGCTCTCCCACTGCTGACCTCACCAATAAACCAATGAATCGGCCTTGGAGTACTCTACATGACCAATGTCCAACAGGGTCTCACAATCACAACAAAAACATCCAAGACAATCACCTGCACCTTCTGCTGGATCGCACACCAACTCCACGCACAGTAACACGTTGCACAACAAGTCCAGCTTCACTGGGTATCCAGCAATTGGCTAGTGGAGTAGATCTGCAGTACTTGGTGTTCTTACTATCCTGCAGTGCCTTGCAATTGTGTAAAAAAACATAAAGTACGAACAATTGCACCTATGGTTGGACTCTGAGAAGCTGCTGCATCCAAGCATGCCACCATCTTACCAGAGAATGGTTTCAGAAGAAGGCAGCATCCATCATTAAGGATCTTCACCATCGGGAACATGTGGGTTTTTCATTACTACCATTGTGGATGAGATACAGGAGTCTGAAGACTCATAATCAAAGATTCAGGAAGAGCTCCTTTCCCTTAGTCATCAGATTTCGGGATATTACCCCTTTATAAGGTAAGGAGAGGGGAAGGAATACAAACTGGCAGGGGATATGTGAGATCAGGTGAGGAGGAAGGTGTGTGGGTGGGGGAAAGGTGGATGAAGTATGAAGCTGGGAGGGTATCGTATGTGAAAGAGGTTGCAGTTGTTGTTAAGCCCTTAGCTCCCAGTGGAACATAGGCTTTTGATGACCTCCCATCTCCATCATCCAAAGTCGATGGTGAGGTTGGAGTTCATCCACCTTTCTGTAACCCATTGTACCAATGGTACAGGGGTTTGGCCTACAACCATATAACAATTACAGCATGGAAACAGACCATCTCGGCCCTTCTAGTCCGTGCCGAATGCTTTCTCTCACCTAGTCCCACCAACCTGCACTCAGCCCATAACCCTCCATTCCTTTCCTGTCCATATATCTATCCAATTTTTCTTTAAAAGACAATATCGAACCTGCCTCTACCACTTCTACTGGAAGCTTGTTCCACACAGCCACCACTCTCTGAGTAAAGAAGTTCCCCCTCGTGTTACCCCTAAACTTTTACCCCCTAACTCTCAACTCATGTCCTCATGTTTGAATCTCCCCTACTCTCAATGGAAAAAGCCTATCCACATCAACTCTATCTATCCCACTCATTATTTTAAATATCTCTAGAATAAAGACCTAAGTTGCTCAACCTTTCTCTGTAAATCAGGTGCTGAAACCCAGGTAACATTCTAGTAAACCTTCTCTGTACTCTCTCTATTATGTTGACATCTTTCCTATAATTTGGTGACCAGAACTGTACACAATACTCCAAATTTGGCCTTACCAATGCCTTGTACAATTTTAACATTACATCCCAACTCCTATACTCAATCCTCTGATTTATAAAGGCCAGCATACCAAAAGCTTTCTTCACCACCCTATCCACATGAGATTCCACCTTCAGGGAACTATGCACCATTATTCCTAGATCACTCTGTTCCACTGCATTCTTCAATGCCCTACCATTTACCACGTATGTCCTATTTTGATTAGCCCTACCAAAATGTAGCACCTCACACTTATCAACATTAAACTCCATCTGCCATCTTTCAGCCGACTCTTCTAACTGGTCTAAATCTCTCTGAAAGCTTTGAAAACCTACTTCATTATCCACAATGCCACCTATCCGCAGCGCACGCGGCCACTTCAGTGATGATGTCTGTTATCTGTCAAGTAGGGGACTATGCACAATTCTGATTTGATGGAGACAGACGTGAGAGCATGGAGGAACATCTGGAAAACTTCTGAAATGCCCACTTCGCTGCCACTGCTACTGTGTGGTAACCGGAATCTCTGGAGCTGAAGGCCCCAAAAGCCTCGGCTTTGCTTGTTTCAGCGGCCGGGGAGAGGTCGAAGGTGCTCGGCAGAGGATGGCGCCCGGGAGGCTGTATCGGAGAGGCTGGTCGGAAGTTCGAAGTTTTCAGACAGATGGACTCAATGTCGGCTGCTTCCAAGGTATCAGCAAGTTGACGGTGCCTGGAGGTTTATGGCGGGGAGTTTCTCCCTTTTGCCGCCTGCTGTCAGGGATTCTGGAGTCGATCGACTCAGGACTTTGAGACTTTTTTTTTACTCTGCCCATGGTCTGTTCTTTATCAAATTATGGTACTGCTTTGCACTGTTGTAACTATATGTCATAATTATGTGGTTCTGTCAGTGTTAGTCTTTGGTTTGTCCTGTTTTCTGTGATATCACTCTGCAGAAACATTGTATCATTTCTTAATGCATGTATGCATTTCTAACTGACAATAGAAGAGGACTAAGTGTTCTCATAATCTAATCTAAGCTAATTTTAGTATCATCCACATATTTACTAATCCAATTTACCACCCCATCATCCAGATCATTAATGTATATGACAAACAAAACTGGACCCAGTACAGATCCCTGAGGCACACCACTAGTTACCGGCCTCCAACCTGACAAACAGTTATCCACCACTACTCTCTGGCATCTCCCATCCAGCCACTGTTGAATCTATTTTACTACTTCAATATTACTACCTAATGATTGAACTTTCCTAACTGACCTTCCGTGCGGAACCTTGTCAAAGACCTTACTGAAGTCCATATAGACAACATCCACTGCTTTAGCCTCATCAACTTTCCTGGTAACCTCTTCAAAAAATTCAATAAGATTTGTCAAACATGACCTTCCACGCACAAATCCATGTTGACTGTTCCTAATCAGACCCTGTCTATCCAGATAATTAAATATACCATCTCTAAGAATACTTTCCATTAATTTACCCACCACTGACGTCAAACTCACAGGCCGATAATTGCTCATGTTGTTCCATTGTTTAAAAAGGGTTCTAGGTTTACTCTTAGAACCCTTTTTAAACAATGGAACAACATGAGCAATACGCCAATCCTATACTGTTTCACCAGAGCCCTGTTGGCCGGCCTTACCCATTTCCATTTCTCACGACGAGGAGGTAGGGTTGAACTTTGAGAGGCATGTGTAAGAGGTGAAGGGCTGAAAATAAGGAATCTAATGTGGACCATGGAAGAAAGGGAAAGAGGGGAAGAACTATCTTTCCCTCTCTCCTAGTCTGCAGAACCTCTTGTGTTTATGACTACCTCATTATTCCTTGCTTAGGCATTAATTACTTATTTTGTAATTTTTGTACTGAAACTGCCATACACACACAAAAACAAATTCTCTTCGTATAAAACAGTCATAATGAACCTGATTCCAATTCAGATTCCTCATTCTGATTCAGTGCCATTTCTCCTTTGAGCTGTTCTTTGTGAATGCTATTTCCTGGTCCATTGTTTGCTACTTAATTAATCCAACTCTTCTTTGATAAACTGACTGCTGAAGTTGACTCATTAACACCAAATCTCAGTCATTTATTTAGCTTCCAAAGAAAAGAGTTTAAAATATAAAATGGCTATTTTTTTCCACTCCTTTCTGTTGATTCATTTATCTTTAATCTCTTGTGGCACCTTCCATTGTTTGTCCACTCACCATTAACACCCAGACTTTTGTCTTCCTCTGTTTCTTTGGCTTGCTTTAATTTGTTGACGATTAGTCAGATGCAGCAATTTGTGTAACTTTGTGATTTTAATTTCTCCCTTCAGCAAAGCATATAGAGCATTTACTTCTTCTGGGAATATGGGAATGCAGGTAATGTGGGACAGGTCCTTGACAGGAATGATTTCCATTGTTTTTGCACTGCCATTTTCTTTTTTCTCCAGCCTCTTTACTTGTATTCTTTAATTGCAGTTTGACTAGCCAGTTTTCTTGAGATTTCATGAACTTCTCCAGTCATGTGTTTTTACCTTTGTCAAAATTTTACATCAGCGTAGTTATATTCCACTGTTCTTAAGGACCCAGCTACCCGTGAAATTGGTCTGAGAACCAAACAACCATGTCCAAATTATATAACTGTTGTGGGTGCTTTCTACATTTTTATAGGCTTACAGTGATGGTATTGGGGCTGTGCAGGTCCAGAAGCATAACAATGATCCCAACATGAAAGCTGGAAAATTTCTATTGCAATGAAAACTCTTCCTTAGCAGTAGAACTAAATGGTCTTAACACATTATCCCCTGACATTGTATCTTGACATACTATCACTCAGCGCCTCAGGAACAGCTTCTATCCCTCTGCACTCCAATTTCTGAATGGACATTGAAACCATGAACAATGCCTCAATACTTTTTTATTTCTGTTTTTGCACGACTTATTTAACCATTTGATTTTAGTACATATATAAGCTTACTGTAATTCACAGTTTTTTTATCCCTACTGTCAAGTATTGCATTGTACTGCTGCTGCAAAGTTAATGAATTTCACAACATACTATGGTGATAATAAACCTGATTCTGATTCTTAGGCACCAAAGCTGAGAAACTTTGGAAATATTATGCTCGTGTTCAGGTTTGGTGGAAAATTATTACAAAATGTTTTACCAAACATCTCTTGCTGATGCATCTCAAGGATGTGTGCTCAGCCCCCTGTTCTACTCTTTCTATGCCTATGCCTGTGTGGCTAGGCACAGCTCAAATGGCACAAGTTGTTGGCAGAACTCCAGATGGTGACGAGGAGGTATACAAGAGTGAGATGGATCAGCTGGTTGAGTGCTGTCGCAACAACAAGCTTGCACTCATCATCAGTAAGACCAAGGAGTTAATTGTGGACATCGGGAAGGGGAAGTCGAGGGAACACACATCAGTCCGCATCAAAGGATCAGCAGTAGAATGGGAGAGTAGTTTCAATTTCCTGTGTGTTAACATCTCTGAAGATCTCCACTGGGCCAAACATATTGATGCAATTACAAAAAAAAAACATGACAATGGCTATATTTCATTAGGACATTTTTTTTTGTTGCATCAACCCTTTGAATCCCCGATAATCAAAAATTGGTCTCAGCTTTAAATGAAATCATTTACCGAACCTCCACAACCCTCCAGGATGGACAGTTCCAATGATTCGTCGACCTTCGTGTCACAAAATTTCTCCTGCTTTCAGTGCTAAGGGTTTAACAGCAACAGCACCTTTATTTCCTGCGGAGCATGAAGAAAGCTCACCTCTGTCCCAGGATACTGACGGACTTTTACCACTGTACCATTGAGAGCATACTCACCTCAGTGTGGTATGGCAATTGTCCTGTATCGGACCGCAAAGCACTCCAGCATGTGGTGAAAACTGCCCAGCAGATTATCGGCACCCATTTGCCCACCATTGAGAACATCTACCATAAACGCTGCCTGGGCAGGGTGAAAAGCATTATCAAGGATGCATCTCACCCTAACCATGGACTTCTTACTCTTCTGCCATCCGGTAGGCGCTACAGGAGCCTCCACTCCCGCACCAGCAGGCACAGGAAGAGCTTCTTCCCTGAGGCTGTGACACTGCTGAACCTCTCATCACAGCACTAAGCAGTATTGCATCCGTATTGTACTGTCTCCATACTTTTATATTTGTGTGCTGTAGCACTTTTTTTGTTCGCAGTTATTTTGTAAATAACAGTATTCTTTGCATTTCTGGTCAGATGCGAAATGTATTTCATTGGCTTTGTATCTATACTTGGCACAATGACAATAAAGTTGAGTCTAATCTAATCTAATCTAATCATAAGGAGACTTGGTATGGCGTGAAAATTTCTACATATGTACTATGGAAAGCATTCTAACTGGTTACTTGACCGTCTGGTATGGAGGGGGCACTGCACAGGATTGGAAAAAGCTACAGAAAGATGTGAACACAGTCAGCAGGCTCTCCAGCATCAAGGACACCCTCAAAAGGCAATGTCTCAAAAAGCTGGCGTCTCTCATTAAGGACACCCATCACTCAGCTCCTGCTCTCTTCTCATTGCTGCCATCGAGAAGGAGGTACTGGAGCCTGAAGACACATACTCAATGTTTCATGAACAGATTCTTCCCCTCCGCCATCAAGTTTCTGAATGGACAAAGAACCCCTGAAAACTCCTTCACTATTTTTTGCTCTCTCTTTGCATTACTTATTAATTTAACTTTTTACATATATCTTTTACTGTAATTTATAGTTTTTATAATGTATTGCATTGTTCTGCTGCCGCTAAATGACAAAATGCCAGTGAGATTAAACTAGATTCTGATTGTGAACAGTCCATGAACGCTACTTCCTATTCTGTTATATTTAATTTTTGTAACCGATAGTAATTTTTGTCATGTACTGTATTGCTGCCACAAAACAACAAACATTAGTGATAATAAACCTGACTCTTAATTTTAAAATGGTATCAACCTCCATGGTTTGCACATCTACACTTAACTGTAGTAAGTCTCTGTCAACAAATACTGTGTATCTCCTTCAAGTACACCGCTGGTATCCTCACAGATTGAAACCTCTTTGAACTCACTGGAATAAAACTGCTAAATAAAAGCCCGAAAAATGCTACACCTTGTTGCATGCCATCTTGGACAATGTCTCCCATCCACTACATAATGTACTGGGTGGGCACAGGAGTACATTCGGCCAGAGACTCATTCCACCGAGATGCAACACAAAGCGTCATAGGAAGTCATTCCTGCCTGTGGCCATCAAACTTTACAACTCCTCCCCTGGAGGGTCAGACACCCTGAGACAATAGGCTGGTCCTGGTCTTATTTCATAATTTACATATTACTATTTAACTATTTATGGTTTTATTACTATTTATTATTTATGGTGCAACTGTAACAATAACGAAAACCAATTTCCCCTGGGATCAATAAAGTATGACTATAACTATGACTATGAATGGGGTGTAAAACAAAGAACTAAACCACAGGTTGCTACCTTCCTGGTCCCAAGTAACTAATCTTATGCATGGAGTGCAATTTTCCCAGAATCAATATAATACATTTCAAAGTTTTGAAAAATTAAAATAATTAACATTTTTATATTACAGTTTCTTATTTAATTTATTACATAATCCATCCTTAAATCACTCTCTAAATTGTTGGCCAAAGAAATGCGTAAGTGTTACCTCCGGGGATGTTGTCTATGATATTTCTTCCTTATAACTGGATTCTTAACCAGAAACAATTGTGTTGTTGAATGCTAAAGATCTTTGAGAACTGAAGCCTGAATGTAAGTAACTTTGGGAAATTGGGAATCCATACCACAGAGGCTGCATGATCTCTGTCAGCAGCTTTCTCCATGATCTGTGATGAACACTATTGCTAAATGCAACATCTGGACTATGTATTGCTTGTGTCTCACTACTTCTTGATTATCCTAGTTGTTTTCAGACAATTGCTTTCCCTGCATCTAATTCTACTGATGGACCATAGAGAGCATTCTAACTGGTTGCATCACTGTCTGGTATGGAGGGGGCTACAGCACAGGACTAAAGTAAGCCGCAGAGAGTTGTAAAATTAGTCAGCTCCATCATGGGTACTAGCCTCTGTAGTCATAGTCATAGTCATACTTTATTGATCCCGGGGGAAATTGGTTTTCGTTACAGTTGCACCATAAATAATTAAATAGCAATAAAACCATAAATAGTTAAATAGTAATATGTAAATTATGCCAGGAAATAAGTCTAGGACCAGCCTATTGGCTCAGGGTGTCTGACCCTCCAAGGGGGAAGTTGTAAAGTTTGATGGCCACAGGCAGGAATGACTTCCTATGACTCTCTGTGTTGCATCTCAGTGGAATGAGTAATCCAAGGAGTGGTGCCTCAGAAAAGTGGCTTCTATCATTAAGGACCCCCACCTGTCCCCTTCTCATTGTTACTATCAGGAATGAGCTACAGAACCCTGAAGGCACACATTCAAGTGACTTAGGAACAGCTTCTTCCCCTCTGCAATCCGATTTCGGAATGCGTGGTGAACCCTTGCACACGACCTCACTACTTTCTTTTCTTTCATTTGCTCTATATTTCACAGTATATTTTGATTTTTCTCTTTTTTAAAATGGGTTATTTGGGTTTCTTGCTTTGTGGCTGCCTATAAGCAAACAAATGTGTTCATATATAATTTATACATTCTTTGATATAAATTGTATTTTGATTTTGACTTTGACATATGCCGTTGACGTTAAACCTGATTCTGATTCTCACGCCCAATCACGTGGATGCTGTACTCCACTTCCGATTCCCAATCCAAACACAACCTCACACTCTGACTGTTGTCTCCATAACATCCTTTTGTATAATAATGCACAGAACAAGGTCATCTTCCCAAATCTCCAATTATTTTCAAAGACATAGCATTTACTTAGGAAAGGGAATAGCATTTAGAATGAAAGGACAAAATCAAAATGAAAAAAAAATGTTGTGTCAAAGTTCTTAAGAAGATCTCTTACAAACTCTTTTCACTACTGATGTACTACTGATGTACACTCTCCTCCATTGCAATGCCGTAACCTCTGACATACATTGAGCAGTGCCACAATAGTCCCGCAAGTAATTAACATTTAATTAGTTTGGACCTCAAATAAGTTTGAGTTTGCTGAAGTGGATATCTATTACATATAAACATAATCATGTTATTTTGTCTCAGAAATAAAAGATCAAAAAAGAAACCAAGTTTAGCTCACTTGCCCCATAACTGTACGATCATCCGTCTGTTTTTAACAAAATACTGTCCAGTCTTGCATGACCTGTGAATTTATATATATGTTGAACGACTTCAATAGTAGCTAATATGGAAATGAATGCAAACATTGAAATTTGCTCATGCTAATTATAATCAAATTAATTCAGACTTTAACCTTTTTGCTACTAAATGGATCTCTCAGAATATCCAAAGGAAATTGACCCAATTGTGCTCACCAGTTGCCAATGAGTGGACCTTGAAAAGCTGCCCAAATGGCAACATTTATTTAAAATTCCAATTAGACCAAATATGGTGATTAAAACAATATGTGTTACAACAACAATTCCTTGTGCTGTCAAGATGGAATTAATTTCAAACATAGTTTGGTGTTTGCAGAGTAACTAGATATCATAGAATACTGAATGTTTGACCTTTAGGTCAAAAGCCTTCTTATTTATTTCACAAAAATACTTATATCTATATTAATATTTACTGTCCTGTCAATAATATTATAGCAACTGCGTCCGATTAAATGTTGAACTTGAAAGTTTGTTTTCTTTTTTGTGACTTTTATAATGTACCTCTGTATAAAGGAGATCTCTTGCGCAACAGCGAAGGGTTAGGTAGTATTGTAGGATTATGGTAATGTTTCAATGGCTGTCAATAGCAGCATGGATAAGTTGTTTCTTTCTCCATTTCTCTCTATAAAAGCTGACAACAGTCCTTTACCCCTCCCCTGACACTCACAACAATTCTTTCCCATGTCAAATCATACACCACTAATCAAGTGGACAGACTATATGATCTCTGATTCTCAATCTGAGCACACTCACTTCTGGCACTAACAACGTTTCCTTCTCGCACGGGAGCTATTGCAGAGCCAAGAAATGCTTTCTGATGAGTCCCCCACCATCCCGCAACTGGCTACTTCATCCCCATTCAGCACCTTCCTAACCTGTTTACATCTTCACTCCTGCAGCATATCCACACTGAGCGAGAGGCTACACATACTCCAATGCTCGAGCATTCATCAGACACTCACTCTCACCCTCACCTTCTGCAGGAGAAACACGGCAAGACCAAAGAGAGAGCAGGAAGTCTGACCGAAGAATACGCAATGTCATGTTTCTGTCTGAGTAGCTACAACTGTACCAGTTCTTTCCTCCATCAGCGTTACGCACTGGATGTTGGATAGAATAGTGATTATACTTGCCATTACCAATCCATGGTACAATTTGAAAAATACAAATAAAACTTAAATACTAGCAAGAATATCTTAATACTACTGGCATAATTTTAAGGTGATTGGAGGAAAGTATAGGTCAGAGGTAAGTTTTTTTTCCCACAGAGAGTTGTGAATAGGTGGAATGCAAGAGTCAGATATATTAGGGACATTTAAAAAGCTCTTAAATAGGCAAATAGATGATGAAACCAATGGAGGGCTATGCAGGATTGATCTTTTAGTAGGTTAAAAGGTTGGTACAACATCATGGGCCGAGAGGCCTGTACTGAGCGGTACTGTTCGATGTTCTATGTCCTAGCAGTCCAGTTGTTGTTACTTCAGGGTCCGTAAACCTGCACCAAGTCTCTACAACAAGCATTCCCAACCTGGAGTCCACAGACCTCTCGGTTAATGGTAATGGTCCAAGGCATAAAAAAGGTAGGGAACCCCTGTGCTACGGCACTACTGATGAAAGTGCTGAGCAACCTGCCTCCATTTTATGTTGTCTGGTCTTTCCTAACTTCTCCGGTCTATTTTTAGTATGAATGACAGATGCTGTATAGTGGAGCCAGACCTGTAGAGCAGGGGCAGATGTTACCAGTCTTTGACCCTGGCAGAAGCTCAGAAGGCTACCAAGCAGGCTGTGAGCTCCACCTTGGAAAGCCTGATGGGATGAATAATTAAGAATAGATAGGTTCGAGGTATCTCACAAAGCAGGGGATGTGATAAGGCTTCAGCTCAAGCCCAGGGAACTAATTGCAGTGTCACACTAAAATTCCAAATCTTAAAAACTGAGATACAGTAAATCGATAAGCAAACCTTGCACTTACCCTCCCGTATCTCAAGAAGCCCAGAGTGAATATCAGTAGCCTCCCACAAGGTGGGCACTGTGAGGGAGTAATAGGAAGAATATCACCACCTACCTGTACATCTTCTCTGTTCTGTTTTTGTTTTACACCATTTGCTGTAAATTGCCTTGTGCAGGACACCATTGAAATGACCCTCACTTGGAGGGAAAATCTTGGCTTTTGCAGGAACACCATCAACGTGGAGAGTCAAAGTCAAAGTAAGTTCATTACCAAAGCACGTATATGTCACCACCCACTACCTTGAAATTCATTTTCTTGCAGGCATTTACAGGAACATAAAGAAATTCAATAGAATTTATTAAAAACTATATATAAATATAGACTAACAACCAATGTGCAAAAGAAAACTATTGTGGAAATAAAAAAAATACTGAGAACATGAGTGGTAGAGTCCTTGAAAGTGAATTTGTAGGTTGTGGGGTATCAACTTTTCCTGAACCTTGTGGTGTAGCTCCTGACTGATCTCATGGTCACACCAACCAGTCCATGCTAGACTGTCAATCCTAATTTGAGCTGCTCTCAAGCTCTCTGTGGTGAGGATGGGTTCTGTCAGCCACCTACTAGTTGACTGTACCTTTGTCAAGGATGTCTGCAGAGAGATGCAGTGGCCATTGTCAAGGTTCAACCCTAAGTAGCTCCATCAGGGAGGAGATACAGGAGCCTGAAGGCACACATTCAATGATTCAAGAACAGCTTCTTCCCATCTGCCATCTGATTTCTGAGTGGACATTGAAACCATGAACACTACCTCACTACCTTTATATTTTTATTTTTGCGCTACTTAATTAATTTTATATATATACTGACTATAATTCATGTTTTTCTCTCTATTATGTATTGCATTGTGCTGTTGCTGCAAAGACAACAAATTTCACCATATATGCGAGTGATATTAAACCTGATTCTGACATAGGACTCTGTATTTAAGTTTTAAGCTCTAAGTTCCTCGGGGTCAATATCACAAATGACCTGACTTGGTCCAACCAAGCAGAGTCCACTGCCAAGAAGGCCCACCAGCGCCTTTGCTTCCTGAGAAAGCTAAAGAAATTTGGCTTGTCCCCTAAAGCCCTCACTAATTTTTATACATGCACTGTAGAAAGTATTCTTCTAGGGTGCATCACAACCTGGTATGGAAGTTGTCCCATCCAAGACTGGAAGAAGCTGCAGAAGATCAATGAACACAACGCAGCACATCACACAAACCAATCTTCAGTCCTTGGACTCACTTTATACCACACACTGTTGGAGTAGTGCTGCCAGGATAATCAGGGACACGACCCACACAGCCAACACACTTTTCGTCCCTCTTTCCTCTGGGAGAAGGCTCAGGAGCTTGAAGACTCGTATGGCCAGATTTGAAAACAGCTTCTTTCCAACTGTGGTAAGACTACTCAACGGATCCTGACCCGGATCTGGGCCGTACCCTCCAAATATCCAGACCTGCCTCTCGGTTTTTTTTGCACTGCCTTACTTTTCCTTTTCTATTTTCTATTTATGATTTATAATTTTAATTTTTAATATTTACTATCGATTTGTACTCCAGGGAGTGCGAAGCACAGAATCAAATATCGCTGTGATGATTGTACATTCTAGTATCAATTGTTTGGCGACAATAAAGTATCAAAGTACGCTGGGACTGTTCTTGGGGATGAATACTGAGGCAAATATTCACTGCTGGTGGATGGTATCAACTCAGTGAAAGATGCCTATTGTCTACCCAAAACTTATCGGCTTCCCAATGCAAGGAGCTGTCCATAGCAGTTAGCCCAATTGAGCCTTAGAGCGCTATTGGACAACAATATCTGAATTGGATATTTTTATGTTTCAACACACGATAATGAATTTCAATTAACAGTATTTATAATACTTAAGATATTTGCAGAGAACATAATGAAATTAAAAATTCCCAAAGCACTCAACAGGTTAGGCAGCATCTAGAAGAAGTAAAAGAGTTAACACTTTAGATAGAAGACTTTGTTATGAGAGAGAAAACTTAGGTAGCTGAGAGTTGGGGTGGGTATAGAGAGGGATAGTGATAAGATAAAGTGAAATTGCTGTCTCTGGTTGTTGGATTAATTAGGACAGCTCGAGAGGGAGGAACAAACCGGACGTCATGGTACCCTGGCTGTTAGCGTAATGCTTTACGTCGCCAGCTGTAAAATCAGGGTTCAATTCCTGTCACTGTCTGTACAGAGTTCCTACATTCTCCCCATGTCCACATGGATTGCCTCCGGTTTTCTACCACATTCTAAAGACGTACGAGTTAGGGTTAGGAAATGTGGGCAAAATATTGTCATGTCGGAATTATGGCAACACTTGAAATATCTTGGTCTGTGTTGGCCATTGAACTGCATGTTTCGATGTTTTGATGTACATATGACAAATAAAGCTAACCTTACTTTATCTTATCAACAACATAAAAAGGTCTGTACTGAGGGCATTTAAAGAGAAAGAGCACAAACAAAACTGCAAAATGCAGAGCTGTTGGATATACCCAGTAGAGATTATATAATGGGTTGAGTTACTAAAATGGATCACATATTCATGTATCCCTTCAGACAGTTTTAAAGTGTCTGGCAGCCAAACAGTACCTCTGAAGAATGAAAAATAACATTCAGTGAGGGAAACTTTCAGCAACTCAGAAAGCATCCTAAGAAACCGAAAGGGTTCATATTTTGGATTGAAGTATGTGTGTTGAGTGATTATTAACAGAACAATGAGCCATATGAAAACAAATTCCCACAAACATCTATGTGATAATGGTGAAATTATGTTATAGTGTTGTTGATGGGGGGGGTGGGGTGCGCAAATGTGGACCCGGACACTTGGGAGAATCTTGCCGTTCTTCTTCAAACCTGTTCCAATGGATATTCCAGTCACAATCAAGAGTAAATCTGCAGTTGCTGGAAAACCAAGCAACCCACACGAAATACTGGAGGAACTCAGCAGGTCACGCAGCATCTATGGAAAAGAGTAAACAGTCGATGTTTCAGACTGAGACCCTTCATCAGGACTCTAATCCTAATATACTTCATAGATTTTCCCTCTCTATTATTGTGCATTACATTTTACTGCTGCTGCAAGTTAACAAATTTCATGATATACGGCCACAATATTAAACCTGATTTTGATTCTACGTCCACCTGAGAAAGCATGTAGGTCTCCGTTTAGCTTCTAATAAAACTATAGCTTCAATGTAAACAGTAAGAAATGCAATTTTTTAAAGACTTGTTCATTGTTGCTAAGATTTAATCTTTATCATGCAATACCCAGGTATAGGTTTACATATAAGACAATGCATGGTCATTGAGAATTACAGGCATAATTTTGGTGGCTGTGACAAAATAATTAAAAAACACTTGATTAGAGCTTGGACAGTTTATCTCTGTTATCTGAGCCTCAGGATTGTGCTATTGACTTTACATAAGGAAGTTGTAAATTCCTGACATTCAGATCTGCCTCAGATCATTCTGGAGTGAGACTTGTGAACAAGAGTTATTTTGTGAAAATGAAGAGAAGAAATACTGATCGTGTAACTGATTGAACAGCTTTCTTTTTCCACATTGTGATCGTAAGCAATTTAGTCTGTATACAGGGGCGCTGTGATTAATTAAATGCTTTCCTTTTGCTTGTAGACTCATCTAGTTTCAACAATTACCATAATTCACCTGTGTACACTGAAGTACTTTAAAGATAGCCAATGAAGATTGCTTGCCTTTTCTGTTATTGCAAATGAGGATAAGATGAGGGAACACACCCCAGTCCTCACAGAGGAGTCAGAAGTGGTAACAGTGAGCAATTTCAAATTCCTGGGTGTCACTATCTCTGACGATCCAACCTGGACCCAACATATCATTACAGCTACAAGGAAGGTAACACGGAGCTATATTTCATTAGGAGTTGGAAAAAAATTGTTATGTCTCCATAAACATTCGAATATTTTTACAGATGTACCGTGGAGAACATTCTAACCGGCTACATCACCGTCTCGAATGCTGGTGGGGGGTGGGTGGGGAGAGCTACTGCACATGATCAAAGTAAGCTGCAGAGAGTTGTAAACTTAATCAGCTCCATCATGTGTACTAGCCTCTACACCTTCAAGGAGCAATGCCTCAAAAATGCAACATCCATCATTAAGGACCCCATCACCTCTTCTCATTTTCACCATCAGGAAGGAGGTACAGGAGCCTAAAGGAATGATTCAGGAACAGCTTCTACCCCTCTGCAACCTGATTTCTGAAAACACATTGAACCCTTAAACACTACCTCACTATTTTTTGTTGGTTTTTTTTGCACTACTTATTTAATTTAACTATATACTTACTGTAATTCAGCTTTTCGCTCCATAATTATATATTGCATTTTACTACTGCTGCAAAGTCAACAAATTTCATGACACATGCTGGTGATATTAAACCTAATTCTGATACTTTAAAATACATTACCAAGGGAGTGAGGCACTTTACTTAAAACCTTAAAATCTCTTACAAGAGAAAATCTGCAGATGCTGGAAACCCAAGCGACACACACAAAATGCAGGAGGAACTCAGCAGGGCAGGCAGCATCTACGGAAAAAAGTACAGACGACGTTTCAGTCCGAGACCCTTCAGCAGGACTCTGATTGTCAGATGTCAGTAGGTGCACAGTTGTTCTTTCAAGTTTTATATTTGGCAGAAAGTTCAATCCAAACATAAACATTCATATCTTGATCAAATTCCCATTACTCCAACAGTTATAATACAACTTCAGAGACCACACTTACCTGCCTGGTGTTAACTTATTCAAAGATTCAAAGTGCATTTATTATCAGCAAATGTATAAATTATACAACCTTGAAATTTGTTTGCTTCGCAGACAGTTACAAAGCAAGGAACCCAAAAGAACCCAATTAAAATTAAAGACCAACCTCCAGTACCCACAGAGAAAGAGAAAAATACAAATCATGCAAACAATAGAAGCAAACAACAACAATAACATTCTGAACCAAGCTGAATCCTTAAGTCCAAATCCACAGAGCAGCTCAGAGTAGGCTCAGTATTCAGTTCATCATATTATTCATCATGACTAGAACAATAAAGCAATTTAAAGGGCTTTTTATAGCACTAGTAGTTTAGAAAAGGAGAACTATCTATAGCTGACTAATCAGGCTAACAACAAATCACTTTATTATCTGGCCCTTGTCCCAGTTGTTCGGCACTGCTCTTGAAAGTATCAAGAACATGTGTGGGAGGCGCAGCACAAGCAAAAGGTGAAACCAAGAGAAACTCCATTAGATGCAGAAAATCTGAAAAGCAAAAATGATGAAAGCAGTCAGCTGCTTGGGCAGCTGGTGTAGAAAGAGAAAAGTAGGACTCATAGTTGTTTTGCGCTCTTTGCTATATTTATTATTACATTGCATTGGGGTGAGATGTGTCTGGAAGGTGCCCCTTCCCTCCATTATCCTGCAGTTCACCCTTGGGCAAGCTGTAGCACCTTCTTAGCACCCCCCCTCCCTTCCCTGGATCAAGGTCATGTGAAGCCATGGGAGCAGGTGATGGATGGTCGTATGAGCAGCTGGTACATATCACAAATCCTGGTTCTGCGACCACAGTCACCGGGCAGGCGATCTCTAGAGTATTGGTAATGGCTGGGGTCACCCATCTTGTAAAGACACTGTCCAGAAGAAAGCAATGGCAAACTTCTGTAGAAACATTTGTCAAGAACAATCATGGCCATAAGACCGTGATCGCCCACGTCATATGATATGGCATATAATGATGATGATGATGTACTTTGTGGGCTTCACAGAGCAAAGAACTTCATTGCTCCCTGGTGTATATAAGGAATGCAAAGTCCACAATTCTAAAAGGGTACAAGGGGTCTCGGCCCGAGATGTCAATTGTTCATTTCCCTCCACAGATTCTGCCTGACCCGCCAAGCTCCCCAAGAATTTTGACTGTCTTGACAAGATTTCCAGATTCTGCAGAATCTCTTGTCCCTATGAACAGAGCAATCAATTGTTAAGTGTGCACAGGTGAAATTGGCAGGACAAGTTGAGAAAGTCGTTTCAACAAACAAAAGGGATTCCAAGCTATATAAATAGAATAATAAAATACAAGAGAATTACAGTCACAATGAAACTTCAGGAAGCAGTAGTGTGGGCACAGTTCTGGGTAATATGGATTCGGAAAGATGCAAAGTGTTTGGAGATGGTGCAGTAGAGAGTTACTAAAGTGATTTCAGGGTACATTGAAGAGACTTTAATTACTTGGATGGCCCAGAGCAGCCAGGCTGTTTTCCTTGAAATAAAGATGGCTAACAAGACATCTGATTGACTTGCTTAAAATCATAGAGTATAGAAGGAAGAACTAGAGGGAAATCACTACCATTTGCAGAGGGCAATGAAACCAGGGTGACGAAAGCGATGGGAAGAAGTTTCATGAAGAAAAGAATGTTGACACAGTGCATGGGTAGAAGTTGGAATGCACTACCTGGAGTAGGGCTGGAAAATAATTCAACTGGAATTGAAAATGGGAGGGAGCAGGATCATTTTCAGAAAATTGCATCGTAAAGGGAAATGTGTGGGTCAGTGGGATTAATTAAATGGCTTTTATATAAAGCCCATACCGACACGATGGGCCAAAATAGCTACTTACTGTTCTGCTCTTCTGTGATACTCATTAAAATACGCTCAGACTAGACCAAGTTTAGTAATATTGCGACACATTTGGAGCACTACAACCATTCCTAGTCATCACTTTTGGATTGATTTTAAGCCCTTAGAGAGAATGAAGAAACAATTTACCAGAGTAGCTTCAGGATGAAGGTTTTAGCCGGAGGGTTAGACTAGAGAAATTTGGGTTCTTCACCCTGGAGCAAGGAAAACTGAGATAAAAATAAGTAAATTTGTGCAAGGTGGTGACTGATTTAGATGGGGTAAATAGAGAAATGTTGTTCCCTTTAGCAGATGGTTGTAGGGAAATAAGTTTGAAATGAAAAGTAAAAGAGTACTAGGATGAGAGGAATAACTTTATGTAGGGAGGGATTATAATCCCTTATCACTGTCTGATGAGTGAGTGATACCCGACAAAATGTCAAACCTGGACTTCAAAAGGGATTTTGAAGGAAAATCAGTTAAAGAGCTACATGGAAGGCTCTGGACAATGAACTGCCCTACAAGGGCTAGTATGGACTTAATGCACTGAAAGGTCTTGAGTTGATCCAAATTTCTCCAGTCTAACCGTCCGGATAAAATCTTCATCCTGAAACTATTCTGGTAAATTCTTTCTTCATTCTCTCTAAGAGTTTAACATCCTTCCAAAAGTGGTAACTAGGAATGGTTGTAGTACTCCAGATGTGCAACAATATTACTAAACTTGGTCCGGTCTGACCAATCTTAACATCACAGAAAGCACACACTCAACGATTCAGGAACAGCTTCTTCCCCTCTGCCACATGATTCCTGAGTGGACATTGAACCCATGAACACTACCTTGCTACTTTTATAACTAATGCATGTGTGTATATATATATTTACAGCAATTTAGTTTTTTTTCTATTGTTATGTATTGCATCGTACTGCTGCCACAAAGGCAACAAATTTCATGCCGATGATATTAAAACCTGATTCTGATAGAACAGAAGGTTCACACGGAATTAGATTTTCAGGCTAGAGATTGTAATGCCATTAACAATATTAAAGAGTACACCACTAAAGACTTAGTTCCACCTCATTCAAAAAGACTGAGCATTTTCACAGGTTCTCATTATCTAATGGTTGTAGAAAAGCCAGCGAAAATGCGACATGTGGAGCAGCAAGTTTACCACTGACAGCAACATAATCTAAACATAAGACAAGGTAGCCAAGCTCAATTTTCAACTGAGGAGTGTTATGGTATGGTTGCAGCTTTAAACTATATCTTGTTGCAGAGGTAGCAAAGAACCCCTGGGGGTTCCCTGTTATTCTTTTCATCATTCTGGCTTCTCCACAACCACTTGCTCTCAAATTGTCCTTACCTTCCCGATACACTGTCCACTCTACAATATTGGTATTTCAAACCTCCGTCACTGTTGATATATGTAAGATTCAGTTATCTCGTTTATCCTCCACTTTCCTTTCCTATTATTCTGTTCACTCCTCACTGTCCAACTGCCTCAGGAAGACGTAGGTGTTGAAAGTGAAATGCCCTCTCGCCCCATCTTGCACAGGGGATAATGGAGAACCTTTTCATTTATTTGTTGATGCTTTTCCAGCCTTTTCAGCCACACTGCCCAGCAATCCCCTGATTTGGTCCTAGAATAATCACCAGACAACTTACAATGACCAATTAACCTACCTATCTTTGGACTGTGGGAGGAAACCCATGCGGTCACAGGGAGAACATACAGACAGCAGTGCAAATTGAACCCGGGTCGCTGGTACTGTAAAGCGTTGTGCTAACCAGTATGCTATCATGCGCATTCTGTAGTTAGATTACTAGAAGATAAGGTCATTGCAGAAAATACAGAAGATGGAACGATTAGGGTGGCTAAAAAGAAACAGAGGATTGGCATGAAGTCTCTTTTCTGGCAAGATGTAACAAGTAGCGTGCTACTAATATCAAAACTGCTGTTTTAACATTTTATTACGTATATAGATGGACTGAATGAAGGAAACAAGGGTTTGGTTGCTAAGGTTACACAAAGGAAAGTAAGCAATGAGGGCATAAGAATCCGCAGAAAGAAATAGACAGGTTAAGTGAGTAGGCACAGATCTGGCAAACAGAGCAGACTATTGGGAAAATATTAAGTTGTTAATTTTGGCTCAAAAAAAGTTTAAAAATGAAACATAATATATAAATGGTGAGGTACTGCAGAGATTGGAGCGGGAGAGGAGTGTCGATGTCCCATACAAGATCCGCAGAAGGCTGGCATGTGGAAACAGTGAGTAAGTAGGAAAACTATTGAATGTTATGGAAATTAAGTCAAATCACTCTTTCACTTTCTCTCTCAAGGACTCTCAATCAGCCTATAACCCTCATATTCCTCCCACCTATTCCTATCCTCACCTCCTACCCTTTATTCCATGGTCCACTGTCCTCTCCAAGCAGATTCCATCTTTTCCAACCCTAATCATTTCCACCTCCCAGCTACTTACATCATTCCCAATCTCCCCCTCCCTCATCTTCCTACTTCCCTCCCTTTCAGCCTGACTGACCTATCACCAGTCTACCGCTGCTCCACCTCTTCACTCCAGCTTTATGTATTGCCTACCTCCTCTCCTTCTTGATGAAGGGCCCCGTCCCAAAATGTCATGTCCATTTTTCGCCTTAGATAGTGCCTGATTTGTTGAGTTACTCCAGCATTTTGTGTGGTGCTCCAAATTCCCAGCATCTACAATCTCTTTTTTGTCCTTGTAAAATTTGGAAAATGTTCTGCTTCAGCTACTTAGGGCATTTATGAGAATCTATGTGGTATATCGTGTATAGTATTAGACTCCTTGTTAAAAGTATGTTGGTGTCACCGGAAGCAGCTCAAAGAGGGTTTCACTACATTAATTCCTGGAAGAGGCTAGTTGTGCTATGCTGGTCAGGATACACTTGTATATGGGAATATTTAGCAGTGTGAGTGGTGACTGAATTGAAATACATGCAAAATACATTCATATGAGGAGGGAATGTTTCCTCTGCTAAGAGAATCTAGAACCAGGGATCATCGTTTAACAGTAAGAGGTCATCCATTTAAGAGATATGAAATCACTTAGAAACATAGAAAACCTACAGCTCAATACAGGCCCTTCGGCCCGCAAAGCTGTGCCAAACATTTCCTTACCTGAGAAATTACCTAGGGTTACCCATAGCCCTCTATTTTTCTAAGCTCCATGTAGCTATCCAGGAGTCTCTTAAAAGACCCTATCGTATCCATATAACCATATAACAATTACAGCACGGAAACAGGCCATCTCGACCCTTCTAGTCCAAGCCGAACTCTTACTCTCACCTAGTCCCACTGACCTGCACTCAGCCCATAACCCTCCATTCCTTTCCTGTCCATATATCTATCCAATTTAACCTTAAATGACAACATCAAACCTGCCTCAACCACTTCTGCTGGAAGCTCGTTCCACACAGCTACCACTCTCTGAGTAAAGAAGTTCCCCCTCATGTTACCCCTAAACTTTTGTCCTTTAACTCTCAACTCACGTCCTCTTGTTTGAATCTCCCCCACTCTCAATGGAAAAAGCCTATCCACGTCAACTCTATCAATCCCCCTCATAATTTTAAACACCACTGTCAAGTCCCCCCTCAACCTTCTATGCTCCAAAGAATAAAGACCTAACTTGTTCAACCTTCCTCTGTAACTCAGGAGATGAAACCCAGGTAACATTTTAGTAAACCTTCTCTGTACTCTCTCAATTTTATTGACATCTTTCCTATAATTGTATCTGCCTCCATCACCGTCACCGACAGCCCATTCCACTCACTCACCACTCTGTGTAAAAAACTTACCCCTGACATCTCCTCTGTACTTATTCCAAGGGTAGTGGAAGTAGAGAATTTCAATACTTTAAATCAGGAACAGATAGATTCTTGGGATCTATCAAGGGATGAAGGGCCACCATGGAGAAACAGGAATGTGGATTTGAGGGTATAATTACTTCAGCCATAATCTTGCTAAATGGTGGAGCAGATTAAAGAGTCCGAGTAGCCTACCTCTTTCCTCATTTGTAAATTTATAACTTTAACATATTTCACTCAGTTTTTGCTTTTGTTTTTCACAATGAGGCTTTGGCTGTTCTTTCTGCTTTTTAAAAAAGACTAAAGTCAGAAAGAGCAAACACTCAATTTGCCTTTCTTTCCCTCTTTCAGTCAGCTGTAGAAATTCAACATTTATATTTCCAAATGTCTCGTCCTGTCTTACAGGTGTCAATCATTATCTCATTAGTTTTAATTGTTGACACAACAATATGATTTTTCTTTGCTGGAACTCAAACCAAGCGCATCTTTTTCCTTTAATACGGCCCACAGCGCACAGCAGTGCGGCAGTGATTATAACGCCATTACAATGCCAGCGATCGGGCCTCAACTCTGCCGCTGCCTGTACGGAATTGTACGTTCTCCCTGCAGCCGCGTAGATTTCCTCTAGTGGGTCTGGTTTCCTCCCACATTCCAAAGACGTACAGGTTAGGAGGTGAATTGAGCCACGTGGGCTTGCTGGACTGGTTCAGCCTGTTACCCTGCTGTATCTCTAAATACATAAAATGGTAAGAAGGAGATTACCATCCCAGCACAATAGGTACTGCGAATCTAGGGGAATCTGTGAATTAAGGCCCACACTAAATATAGGGAGGTACTTTAGACAAGAGATGAGTTTCAGAAAAGACAGAGAAAAATTGCACTAATGTGATATTTACCTTTATCAATTTACTAATGTCAGGAGATATATCCCTTTACCAAGTAGGGTTAAATAATTTTTAAAAAATCTAAACATGCAATTAAATAATGGCATAGCAGCTATTGCATTATTTTCAAGACATATTCCTTGGTACACTGCAGTTCATTATTCTAACCCAGCAATGCAGCTGATATGCTTGGCAACGCAGGAACAGCATATTTGGGTCCATGTTTAGATTGGCCGATAAAAAAGCACCTAGAAATGGAAGGAAGGATGGGGCGGGGTGGTGAGTGCACTGGGAGAAAGTGACATGAAGGCCGGAATCCCAAGAGTTCAAAATGGTATACAGAAATACTGAGAATACAGTTAATATTATCTGTTGCTATACATGCCTGTTATTGAGGAATCTACAAGTTAGACAGGACTAACTGTAACATTAATATCTTATGTGGGATTATTAATGAATAACACTGGTATGGGGGGGAGGCAACTGCACAGGATCAAAAGAAGCTACAAAAAGTTTTTAAATTAGTCAGTTCCATTATGCCATAGTATCTCAAAGAGCAATGCCTCAGAAAGGTCCATTATTAAGGACCCCCATCACCCAGGGCATACCCTCTTTTTCATTGTAGGAGGTAGGAGGCACAGGAGCCTGAAGGCACGCCTCAGCGATTCAGGAACTGCCTCTTCCCCTCTGCCATCCGATTTCTGAATAGACATTGAACCCATGAACACTGCCTCACTTTTCAAAAATGATTTCTGTTTTTAATTTAACTATTTATATATATTTATACTGTAATTCATTTGTTTTTCTCTCTATATTTATCAGGTATTTATCATTGTACTGCTGCCTCAAAGTTAACAAATTTTGCAACCTATGCCGGTGATATTAAACCTGATTCTGATGTATTGAGAGATGTACAATAAAATTGACTAGATTACATAATTATGCAAAAATCCACAGGACTATTTCTAGTGACTTACATATCCAATCTAATACTTTTAAACATACCAAGACATGTTATCTGTTTCACACTGTTTTATTTATGACACAAGTGTAACCTATGTTATATTGTAGCCAACTCCCAGCAGGGAACTCACACCACTTGCAGTTAGAATCTGACATATTTGTGTTGAGCGAACATAAAATGACTTGTCACTAACATGAAAGGTGCACTGTAAGTGCACTCTAACTCTGTTGGAGACTGTGCATAAGTATAAATTCAGCACTTTTATTGTATAGACAGAAAATATAATATCAACAACATTTGTTAATACTCTATTTAATCTCCCAATATTTGTTTTAAAATATTATTATATTACCATTCAAAGTTCAAAGTAAATTTATTATCAAAGTACAAATATGTCACAATGTGAGATTCATTTTCTTGCAGGCATAATGAGTACATCCAATAGCCATAATAGAATCGATGAAAGACCACTGCAGTCAACTAGTGAGTAAAATACAATGATGATAGTTTTCATATTATCATTAGTTTCTCAATTCATCCATCCAATTAGTAGCATTTCGTTCTTTCAAAAAGGCAGTAGTTATCCTTTGACTTTATTTATCTTTGACCTAAAGGACATTCTTAGCTCTCTCTCACTTACCACTGCTGACAGGAAATAGGAAGATCCAGAAATTACATATTTTCCACCACTATACAGATAAGCTGTGGGTATCGCTCTAATGGATGGTGGGTTATCAGGGAAGTCTGGTATCTCAGCTATATAAACTCAGCCATATCAAACACAATCTGTTAAATAGGTTGCCACCAATTAACACTCATTGTTCAAAGCAGTAGATAAAGCTTGCATGTGCAGTACAACCTATGGAAACGTCAGATCTATTGCACTATTCTTGTTCATGAACCGTCTTGCAAAACACACCTACTTAGTGTGCATCAAATATCTGAGGAAATAATGAAACGTACTTACCTTTTTATTGCTGTAAACATGAGGAATTCTACAGATGCTGGAAATTCAAGCAACACACATCAAAGTTGCAACACACAGCAAAGTCTCAGCCCAAAACATCGACTGTACCTCTTCCTAGAGATGCTGCCTGGCCTG
This sequence comes from Mobula birostris, assembly GCF_030028105.1. NCBI lineage: Eukaryota > Metazoa > Chordata > Chondrichthyes > Myliobatiformes > Myliobatidae > Mobula > Mobula birostris. The sequence continues at coordinate 14,928,405 of NC_092378.1, forward strand.
CTGCGTTCACCAGCAACTTTGATGTGTGTTACTTTTTTATTGCACCACCTGGTGAAGCCTCAGATTTAAATGAATGTGTGTTGAGAAATACTTTAGTAACTACACAAAAACATTGGAGTGCTTCAAGGACATTTTCAAGTGGACACCTTCAAGGACCAAACAACAGGAATTCTGCAGACGCTGGAAATTCAAGCAACACACATCAAAGTTGCTGGTGAACGCAGCAGGCCAGGCAGCATCTCTAGGAAGAGGTACAGTTGACATTTCAGGCCGAGACCCTTCGTCAGGACTAGACGAAGGGTCTCGGCCTGAAGTGTCGACTGTACCTCTTCCTAGAGATACTGCCTGGCCTGCTGCGTTCACCAGAAACTTTGATGTGTGTATCTTCAAGGACCAGTGCCTTAGGAAGGCAGCGTCCATCATTAAGGATCCCCACCACCCAGGACATGCCCTCTTCACACTATTACCATCGGGAAGGAGGTACAGAAGTTTGAAGGCACATACTCAGCGATTCAGGAATAGCTTCTTCCCCTCTGCCATCCGATTTCTAAATGGAATTTGAAACCATGAACACTACCTCACTTTTCTGTTATTTTGCACTACTTATTTTACCTGAACTATTTCATATCAATACTTAATGTAACTCAGTTTTTTTTCTCTATATTTATTTATCATGTATTTTATTGTATTGCTACTCTAAAGTTAACAAATTTCACAACATATGCCGGTGATATTAAATCTGATTCTGATCCTGCTATTCCACAGTCATTATTTACTGTAGTTTTGTGCGGAATTTTAGGAATCAGGATTACTCCTATGTTTAAAATGCTTACTTAGAAGTAGTGTGATTGAGATTGTCTTTATCTGTTACTTACTACCAGCCCTCAAACTGTGGGCATTTTTAAATAGCAGCATCATAAAGTCATTGCTGTGTTCTAGACAGGCTCTGTAACTAAAGCAGTTGTTTCAATTGTACATTAGATCTTAGCCATTTGGAAAATGGTATTACCTTAGGATTAAAGCTCTATATTGACTTACTAGATTTTAAAATGGTTGTGACTTTCTAGCAGGTTTGAAAATTATATTTAATATTCTTGGTTATAAATTATTTCTTCAACAACTTTGAGAAATATATATATATTGTTTGAAACACAGTAATATAGATAACAATGAAAAGAAAGTGGATGCACAGACTTTGGACATTGCTTCCGAAACAAAAAACTGGGAAGTAAAAGAATGAACAAATTAAAGTTTCATAAATATTCCTTATTTTTAAAAAGAAAGTTTACATAACTTATCTGACAGCTTTTAATTTTTAGCAATTTTACTACTGAAAACAGTAATCAAAAATTCAGAGCCTATGTTTCGATGTAATAAATCAAGAGTATTGTAAGTAAACTGATGCATGTATTACTATGTGTCCTGTAAATGCCCTGATTGGTTTTAACTGCGTGTACAATAAGTGTCCGTGGTAGGTAGGTTGAATCACTCAACAGTGTACAGTCAATGTGCAAGGTGACTAAAAATCCCAACATTGTTTATCCAATGAACTCATTAAATTGACTTCAACTGGCATTTTAAATATCCACTCCTCTGACAACTACCCTCTGGTCAACTTCATGTAACATGCAAGCTATTTGGAACCTTGAAAGATTCTACCCAAATTCTTCCTCATGTACCTGATGCCCACACTGTATGGTAACTGCAAAATGGTAAGTAGATCCCCTGGTCAGCTTTCTATCTTCACTATAATGCCGTTGCAAATCATGTTATAAAATGAGCTATTAACTTGTAATATTTAATTGTTTTAAAAGTTATCTGGCAATATGGTCAATTGATTTTACATTGATGTATCTCTGTCTTTTTAAATTTACCTATGGAAACCAATATTAGTAGCTTAAAAATAATGACTCACGAGATTGCTCTTTGTAGACTGATGCCAAACAATTATAAACCGCAGTCCTAGGCTCAGCCTGAAATATTAACTGTTCATTCTTTTCCATTGTTGCTGCTTGACCTGTTGAGATCTTCCAGCATTTTGTATGTGTTATTCTGGGAAACAATTAAAAAGTTTGCATTTCTAAAGTTCAAGGTCTACAGTAGCATTAGTTCTGCTACTTTAAGTAAATGCTGCAATTTCTCCCTTTGCATTATATTAAACATCTAAGCAACATCCCTTTAAACCCAAGATGTTTCATGGGGAGACTCTGGGAGGGGACAACACAGTCTGGGTACATGTTGAATGAACAAATGAAAGCCAACAAATCCATCACTAAAATGTTAGCAACACACATCAAAGTTGCTGGTGAATGCAGCAGGCCAGGCAGCATCTCTAGGAAGAGGTGCAGTCGACGTTTCAGGCCGAGACCCTTCGTCAGGACTAAAATGTTAGACTTTGTTTGTAGGTTTCTGAGGGCTATAGCAATATGCTTTTTGGAATGTAATTCAGAAGTGTAACAGCAATGTGTTCAAAGATTCAAAAAAACTTTATTGTCATTCTAACCGTACATCAGCTCTGCAGGGCAGAATGAGACAGCGTTTCCCAGGAGCAGTGCAATCATAACAGCACAAACACAACACTAAATAATAAACATAACAATAAATAGTAAAACACAACAGCCACATGTCAGTTAAAATCAAGTTATAAGTGTCCAGTGCAAGTTAAAAGTGTCCAAAGCAGAGTCAGGTAGAGCAGCTATTTAGCAGTCTGACTGCCTGTGGGAGGAAGCTATTTAGTAGCCTTGTGGTTTTAGTTTTGATGCTCCTGTAACGTTTGCCTGATGGCAGAAGAACAAACGTAATGTTCATAACGGAATTGAGGAACAAATGTTATAGGCAAGAGATAAAAAAAACAAAATATGCAACCTAGAATATGTGCCAGAATGTTACAGAGGGAGGCTGTACTGATGCTTTGAAATAATTTGTAAGAAGCTTGTGATCAAAATACCCAAGAACGTGAATGATACCTGACTAGGGCTTGATATGAGATGAGCAGTATAACATGCAGATGGTTTAGTTTAGGGGAACGTAGAATTTGTATACAATGATTCATGGGAAGCCACAATTAAATTAAACCTGCAGTTAATGTGGATATAAATGAGCAAAGCCTCAGTCGTAAAAATCTTATCCTTGTTTTCAAATCCCTCAATTGTCTTGCCCTGTTATGTCTTCATACCCTAGAAGCAGTATTGTATCTGCATGCACATGCATCCATTTCTGACATTTTGGCATCCACAGATGCAAGGTCCACCACGCTTCTTTGTTACTTTAGATCGTAGCCCAGGAATTCCCTCTCAAAACTATTCTACCATTCCATTTCTCATACCCCTTTTAAGAAGCTTCTGAAACATTCTGATGAGAATTTTAGACAACAGCCCTCATATCTGGCTATGTAGCTTGGCAACTCACTTTTTCCCTCTGAGAATTTTAGATGTTACTTAAAGGTAAACAAAAGGGAGAAATAACTCACAAGATTACTCTATATATACAGATTGGAAACAATAATCAACCCTGGTCCTGATGAAGGGTCTGGACCAATGTTCCCTCTCATTTGTAATGACATGTGCGCAAAAATCTTGTGCTATGCAATTTTTTGCCCAGTGGTGTGCACATTGAACAATTTCTTTATTAAAAAGAGTATAAATAAGCTATTTCTAAAATCTGCAGATAAATCATCATAAGCTCGACATTGCCAACACTGTCCGCATCAGAAACTGGAAAAAAAATGTGATTGTGTACAATCGTGAAATATACTTAACATGCCAATGAGGTAGAATTTTGCGCACAATTTAAATTCCTTTGTGTGCTAGTAGCAAAAGATGTGTGCACACGAGTGCACAACTTGGAGGGAACACTGGTCTCAGCCCAAAACGTTGACTGTTTACTCTCTTCCAATGCCGCTGCTTGACCTGCTGAGTTTACTTGATTTAACTACTTAATATATATTTACTGTAATTCATGCTTTTTTCTATTATTTGGCTGCCACAAAGACAACAAATTTCACAACATATGCTGGCGATATTAAACCTGGTTCTGAGAGAGTTCCAATGACAATACAAATGACAGATCACGGCATATGGGAATTTATGAGGGAAAATGGCAGTTCTGGAAATGAACGCAACATGGGGTTGAAGGTGCGCAAAAGAAAAATGTAAAGATGTTTCAGCAGCCTATGTCAGCAGTTAACATAGAACATGGGAAATAAGCCACAATTTCTGGAGATAACTGTGGAAACTAATTTGGCCTTTAACCTGTTTTGCCAGCGGAATCCATTGATTGCCCATGACATGATATTCAATAGGCAGTTTGATAGTATAGTTACAGCCATGGAATTGAGTGTGATAAGCCAAAGAAGGGTCTCGGCCTGAAACGTTGACTGTTTATTCATGTCCATAGATGCTGCCTGACTTCCCAAGTCCCTCCAGAACTTTGGGTGTGCTGCTTTGGATCTCCAGCAGCCACAGACCTTCTCATGTTTGTGTTACCACAGGATGACACACAATGCTGCAAGTGTTACTTCTGGGACGTTTACTTCTCTTCATTTACAGCACTAAGGCATATTTGGTTACCATTAAGTTGATCAGTCTGGAAGCAATTCACAAATATGTTGCCGTTGGTCCTGAGTTTGAATCCGATAGCATAAAATAAAATCAAATTAATATTGTGTCACAAATATAGGGGTACGGTTGGGGTGTTCATCCAGCCCTAGAAATGACTGGAGATTGTAAGCATTTCCTTACATCAAATGTCAATATTCCTGTTGATACACTGTAAGTGTGCCAATGCTGATTATAAACACCATTAGCCAAAGAAAGCTTTCGCTCCAAACCAATTATGAAATAATATGTTTGCACCATTGGAATCCATAACTTAAAATTGACACAAAGCCAAATGCAGCACATAAAGAATCTGCTTTCCATGGGCAATTTATTTACACAGCAGAAATGCACGTTAAATCCATGCTCCAGTGAAATTATTCTGCTACATGCTTGATAGCAACAGATTTATAAAACAGGAAACATTTATGCTACTATTATTTTATTTTTCTAAATTCCTGAATGATCACAATGCATACCTTGTTTGAAATAAAGGAATTCAATTGGCTTTTTCTTTAAAAAAAAACACGCTTAGGCAGAAAACCAGCTTCCCCAATTTCTATTCAGTTAACATAAATATTCCCTTAAATGCAACTGACCCTACTACTATGGCTAATTATAAAGGGCAGTTTTTGAAGCAGAAGATGATATGTGCGTCGGTACAAAAAGCTGGTGAAGGCAAAACGATAGGTATAAAGGTACTTTGCTGTAGGTGCTGGTTTTTTTTAAAGGAACGCAGCAAAATAAAACTCTCAAATCTTTCTTGGTGCATACCTAATTAAAAACGATATGATGGGTTAACAATTCATTTTGAGGTTATTTCGCCAGCCAATTTCACATTTCACAAATTACTCCCCCTAAAAAAAATTGTCGCTGCTGGAGACCTTTTCCTCCTTTCTACAAAGTTCCGAATGGATGTTTAAGAAACTGGAACTCTCAAAACAACAAGAGCATTATTAGACATACTAAGGTTTTTGTCCACAGCCTTCTCTCCAGGGACTCTGAAAACATTTCTTTGTAGCAATACATTATGATTTTAAAAACATACCACGTGGAGCCTTTTTCTGCAAAGGAAGCGAGGCGCATTGAAGTAATGGCGTATTATGGTTCCTGATGGTTTTAACATACATATACTTCTGCAGAGTTGCAATATTTTTCTCTAATTGTAAATATGCATACTTAATTTAATTATGTTAAAGTATATAAAGCGCACGTCAGTAAAACTCTACGGCGAAGTTAGCATATTTAAAATTACATTTTTTTCCACATTGCTGTCGATTTCGTACCAACCTCGGAGAAATCACATTTTTTAAAAAAGGATGCAGACTATTAAAGAATAAGCTGGATGCACGATAGGCGATAGGAGAGCAATTTAATCAAACGAATTGCGTTCATCAAGAAAATGCTACTCAATATAAATTAAACTGTCCGAATAACAATGAAGAGACTACACAGCAAACTGAATCAAGTGTTGCGCAAAGCGAGAGAGCGTTTAACATGGGTTTGTTTACGAACAAACAAGTTGGTTGACAGTGCAAACAATAAGTCCAGAGTCGCGAATTCTCTCTGAGCGACAATTTTCTTGACCACGTTTTCTCCTCCCTCACTTTTGGTTTATGTTTATAGAATGCCCCATTGTGCTTTGTGTAAATCGCTGTGTGGTGTCGGCGATAGTTTCTTTCGTCCATCCCTCGGGTTGTTTCTACATCAGATAAAATAAAACGATTGGAACTATAGCATTCTCCGAAATAAAAACAAGCACACTTGAAACTTTAAAAGCCGTGCCCGTGCCTCCCGGTCCAACCACCCCCCCCCCGCCTCTGCCACCACCCCTTCAAATTATCTGCAGATTTACGCCCGAGATAGAATCGTGTTTGGCTGTTTACAGATGAATTCGTGGAATAATGGTAAATGTGCAAAAACTATAAAATGTGCCATTTTCTTTGTTTCTTCCATTGGGTTTAAATTGTTCAGGTCAGCAGCGTGATTTGAAGACGGGGGGGGGGGGTGCTCCCATTACAGGACCAGCTGAGAGGCAAAGACTTTGTGAATGAATGAAACTTGATTGAGAAAAAAAAATTGGTTTTGGTTTTGCGTTAACACAAACACAGGGGTTGCAAACTTTGTAAAAGGAAAGGGATATTAAAAATATACACGACGACTGCACTTTGATCTTCACGAGATAACATTAACACCGTTCGGGGAGTGATATGCGGCGACGAACCATCTCTGGTGGCGGGGGTTAGGGAGGGTGGGGGTTGCTTTCCCCTGGGGTGGCCCCACCTTTCAGTGTCTATGCGTGTGGCATACCATGGCTCCAAATAATCCTTTTCCCTGCTGCATAGCCTGTTTGCTGACATTTCCTCGGCGGCCCTACAGAGCTAAAAGACAGGAAATAAACATTTAATGTGACAGGACAAGCCACCATCGCTGTCATAAATAGAACCAGCAACCATCATGCTTGTTAACACGCCCAAGTAAAATGTTTTAAAGCTGTGGGCAAATCGGCTCCTCCCACCAACCCAAAATAAAATCGAATTGTCAATGTCAATCATATTAAAAATAATCGATTGCCAACCAACTTAGAACCAAGTCAGTGTTCTAAAAATTTTCCTTCCCACAGTGTGCATATAAGTAATGAGAGTATCGTGACGGAGGTTTCTTTATTGCGAGGAATAATGTAGAAACAGGCAAACATGAAGTGAAATTTCGCCACTTAGCAAAAAAAGTTTCTAAAGATTCCCTATTACAGCGCCAACAACCGAGTTTAATTATGATTCGTTTTTGTGGGGTTGACAAAACCCGTCTTATTTTCTGATTATCCATTGTCGTTCTCCTAACTGTTACACGCTAGAGGTACAATCGATCTTCTCTTAGGAACTTGTGTTATTTAGCACTTCCTGCAGTAATTTATGGCAATGGCTATTGATTAGTTTTTTTTAGCATGATCATTTCATTCGCTTCAAGCGCTGACGCCATGCAGTCTACAGGAGGTGGAGTCGAGAGCCCACGGGCGGGCAAACTCTCCCGACCGGCTTCTTGGGGGTCCTAGTACTGCCTTTTTTTTTATGAATGAAGTGCATCTGCGAATGAGAGAACCGTCCGTGTGTGTGCGTGTGTTGGGGGGGGGGGGGGAGAGACGAACGAAGCAATATTTGTTGTAAATTCACTGTGCATATACTCTATTTCACTTTGCCTTATTTACGAAAAGCAGTGCCCTGTGTTTGAAACCTGACTTTAAAAATAAATTTACTTTGTGGGTGTTTTTTTTTGTTTTGCAAAACAACGCGTAAAATTCACTATACTGTAAACTTTTCCCCTCTGTCCGACAAGGCACAGGAATCGTGCTCACCCCCCTCCCCGCCCCCCCACCCCAACAACTTTCTTCCCTATTGTGTACAAGACAGAGGAAGGGGAGAAATCCAAATTCCTTGTTCTGAACTGACTCGGCGATCGTGGGAAACTGCCTGCACGTAAAGCAGCGAATTCTTTGTCACTGTTGTTCCTCTGTAATTGATCTCGCTTCATGTCGTTGCGCGGCGCAGATCAAAGTCGGGCTTGGCTGTTGGAGGTCGAGAAAGCGCATGCAGCTTCTCGAGTCGCACAGCGCATCGCGTTTGGAGAGGGGCGAAGATGCTCTCTCCTCGTGTGCAACTAACACCCGCAGGGTGCAAAACGCACAATGCGCGCCGCTGTGTGCGAGCACGGACAACGTGAAAATTATTAACACGGCCCCACCTGACAAATGCCACTCAGTAATAAAGCCAGATTCGTCTTAAAACGGGTTTGAGGAACACGATTTATTGTGCAATGCATTTGAGTTTTGTCTCTGCCGAGAGAAGGGTGAAGCCCGGCTGCCCGCCCCCACCCTCCCGGTGCCCTTTGTACAGCGATCCACCAGTCCCGCCGTGTACGCGGTGAATAGCAGCGGGGAGGGAAACCGAAGGAACTGGAAACCTGTCTGCGTTTCCCTCTTTTTGGATGAAGCGATGCGATTAAAAAAATGTTAAATTGGAAGTTCTCCTTCGGAATGCGCTGTGTTGATCCGACGGGGGTGTATTTAAATAACCTGCTGGATTTCAGCCATTCAGAAGAGGCTTTGTTACAGAGTGCCCGAGCCTGGGACACGTGAGCCCTCTCGTTCTCTTCCAGTGTTGGTGAATTGTGAATGTTTCATCTGGATCTTGTCCAAGCTGATCGCTGTGTTTTTTTTTCTCGCTCTCTCTCTCTCTGGTCCTGCCTCTTGCCCCCTCCCCTCCTCTCTCATTCTCAACCCCACCCCTCCCCCTCCTTTTTCCACCCACGAGTAAAGGTGCTTTTTTACCCATTCTCCTTTCGTGGGCTGGACAAGAATAATAGCCCAAGTAACTCTTTCCCTTTCACTGAAACTCTTGTATAGCGGGTGCTGGGCTCTCTGCTCTTTCCCCCACTTCGTTTATTAGTTTACGGTGCATAAAGTATGATCATTATTGTTACACTTAGCAGGAAACTGCAGTGCCCCGATTTCAGCCTGTGCCGTACCAGCAGATCATAACTGGTCCCTTTCACACTTTAATTCCCATTAAATTTCAATCACCAGTAAAAGCAAGCAGCGGTACCCACTGCATCTTTGGTAGCATCCTGCAATTTGTTGCTCTAGCTCTATTTCTCTTGCCCACCCCCATCTATTTTTCTTTTCCTTGCCTCCTCCTCAACACATTCAACACCAGGGCGGCCGGTGTTACTGCTCCTTGCGTTAACCTGTTGGAGAGAGCCAGATTGTCAGAAGCCGCAATGAGCACAAGAGGTGAAGGACCCAGCCAGTCCACGACTCCCCCGGAACAACCTGCAGAGCCACCGCAGAAGAGAGGTCGGGGAAGACCCAAGAAACAGCAGCAAGTCAGTATAGCGCTGTGCTTTTTTAATTATTCTGTTTTTTTTCCACCGAAGGGATCTATGGAGTGGGTTGGGATAGAGCTGAGGATTAGTTTAAGGACGGTTTTAGTTGCATGTACTGTTACAAGTTGCCATCCCGTCCCTTCCTTCCAGTCTTGGGTTGCGTGTTCAAGGCTGGATGCGCTGAAAAATTTTGCTCGAAAATTTTTCGAGCAAATAAACCCCAATGCGTTGGGAATGAGGCATTTTTATTTCCACCGGTGGTTTTGTTTAAAAGGTAGTTTAGAAAACGCTGACTTTGGTGTGACCGCGACGTTAAATCGGCCCGGCAGCCGACGTCAATAATAGTCGCAAATTGGGATGAAGTATCTGCCCTGAAGTGAATGAAGGGTGTTTGTCGGAGTTACCTGTTGCACATGCACGGCGTTTCGGTCTGCTGTAGCGCTCCGGAAAGGCCGGCAGCTTTTGTTTTTGTTGTTCCAAGTATCACCCATTTAAAAAAAGTGATCCGAAAATCCCGCCTAATTTGATGAGTTGTGGGACGCAGATCGTCGTCCTTTCTGTCGCGCTGTGCCTCTGCGTGGCTGCCACAAAGCTCTCCTTTTCTCAAGTTTTGTGAAGGGTCTTTCCCGAACTTACGCTATTTGGGCAGAGTGACACCATTTAAGGGCGAGAAAGTGTATAATTACCCTTTCCCCCCCACTTTCAGGACCGCGGTAATGGACCTTATTTCATGCAAATACATTGTTTCCAGCCTCCTGTTTTGACCAGGTCACTTCATTGAGGCGTACGCTCTCTAATTTGCTAATACACCGCTGTGTGCAGATGAAATACTTTTGTGTCAAGGGCAATATTTCATTGCCAGTACGAGCACACTAAATGTGTCACTATTTTTATTTTCAGCTCTGATTGCGTTATATTCTAAGCAGGACGTCCTGTAAAGATCGGTTTATTTAATAAATTAGTTTGTGCTTGGATCACGAAGCAGAAGTTTATTTGAGAAGCAGTCAAATGTCTGCTTAGACTTTCCTTCCATTTGGATGTGACACTCTCTTTTTCATTAAATGCCTCCGCGTTGAAAACGCTGCTTGTCGAGAGTGCAGGTTTGCAGCATCATTACTCTCATGTTGTGAGTTTTCTGGGAATCTGGCTGAAAAACGGCTCAAGATGTAGATATTTAAATTTGACTCCTTTTCTCCCACCGAGATTGAAATCCTTTCATTGGATTCATGAGCTGAATGGTTGGGTGTATCGACTTGAATGGCCATCGCCTGGAGAGTGTTCTCCAGAACCACTGTTGGTTTGATGAATGGACACTGCGTTGTTTTGTTAAAAGAAACTAACTTAGAGTCTACATTGACCCCTTTGGAAATATGTGGAATAAATGCTGAAACCACTTTAATTTCTGTCCCACAAAGTTAACACATCGAGTTTGCCACTTTTAGTTAAGTCCAGTTACACATTGTATTCACGTCACCACCTGGAAATATCTCTTTCTTTAATTCAACTTATTATGTCACTGAAAAGTAGTATAAGAAGGTCTATATTGTTTAGGAATATGTACAGATGAAATAATCTAAACAGAACGTAATTTACTACTTTAGAAATTCATTGGTATTTTCTACATTTCTAAAGGAACAGGCAACTAAATTCCTGTTGTTACCAAGCACCAATTTTCTGTATAGAGTTTGCATTTTTTTTGTATGTGCACTTCTTTTTAAAAAAAACTTAATGTATTGGAGCCTTCTTTGGGTCTCTGTTTAACTGGCCACTGTTCCATATTAAATTATAGGAACCCACCGGACCACCTACGCCTAAACGACCTAGGGGAAGGCCAAAAGGAAGCAAAAACAAGGGTCCCTCTAAAGCAGCTCAAAAGGTGAGATTAACTTGTGAACATTTCTGAGCACTAACCACACTCCGAAGACTAGTTTACAAATGAGTTCAATCATTTATCCTGAATACCAGAGGATTTACACCATTTTAGTAATTTGTGTTGTTCGAATCACATTTCCTGCAGTTTGCTATGTCAAAGTAAAGTCCAAGTTTAAAGTAAGAGACCATGAAGGCTTCCCCTAGGAAGGATTATTTTCTGTTTCAATTTTTGAGGAAGTTGAGCAGCTTTGTTGGAGGGAAGCTTTTGTTCTAGTAAAGCCACTCCAGTGAGCTACAGTTTATCATCGTTTCTTGTTAACGTTGTAGCTAACACCATCTAGCTAGAGAAATGTCTGATTTATAAACCTATCAGCAAAGATTAGCATGATCTAGCTCTTGTGTATTTTAAATGTGATTATGTGGTAAGTTCTTAGTAATATATAATGAGCAACAGTTTGTGATACAAATTTGGTGAAAACTTAAAATACTGGGTATCAGTTGACAATTTTGCAATGGATTATGTTGAAATTCAGTTAAAAAAATGTTGTTTTACATTCAATTATAGGGGGAAAGTTTACATGGAAATTTAAGTTGTTAATGCCTACTTACTGAGAAAAGAAAAATTGAAGCAGTTATTTTGCAACTGTATTTTTAACAGGTAGTTTTTATTCATCAAATAAAATGCTACAGCAATGAAAAAGCATTTTGATCAATTCTAAAGCCATCCTATAGCAAAACAAGTTTTTGAAATTTTGAGAGAATGTGTGTGAACAGTGAGATGAAGACAAACTAAGCAAAAGGTTACAAATGTAGTTGGAGTGATCCTCATGTTCAAAATGTTAAAAAGGCAAGCTCTTGTATTCACTGTTAACTTCCTTCAACTATAATGTTTTGGAGAATTCATTCTGAGATTGTGTCCATTAAAGTATATATTGAACTCGGTGCTCCAGAGATCTACTAATTTGTTTTCTCCTTAAGTCTTGCAGTTTATAATTAAATTGATAAACGTTACTATAAAGCAAATCATATAGGATATAATTCCTTGTTTTTATTTGCGAAAGTAAATTTAACTTGACAAGAAACACTGGTAGATTAATATATTTGTTTTTTGCATTTAACAACTAAGGTGTTTTAACAATGACTTCTCTTCTAGGCCAATGTGTTGCTAAAAAGAATTTGATTATACTTGTTCATTAGTAACGTAAGTGCAACAAGGACTTGACAGTGTGTCATTTTGAAAAAGGCAACTGTAATTTCTGGGCTCAGTATTGCAGAGAAGTTTTGGCGACATAAGGATTCCATCACATGATATTTTTGAGAAATGTGTCACTACCACTTTATCTTTGTAGATAAAAGGCTATTGATGTGATAAGTTTAACAGATAAAAGGAAATAAAGATGAAGCTTGTACTGGAAAAAAATCTGATTTAAAGTTTAAAGATTAAAATTGATTCATAGCCTTAGTCTTTTGGATTGGTATCAACTTCTTTCTGAAATAAAATCAAATTTAATATTCTCTAAGTTATTTTTTTTAAAACTGCATTTATAAAATAAAAAGTAGAACATAAAACTTCATTGAGAACAGAAACATTGAAGGTTTCTTTAGCTCTGATTTCAGAATCATTGGTCTACGTAAGAGTGTATTTAATACTGTATTGCTTTTTAAAATATCTCATAGTGATCTGGCAACAATTATTTGTCCAGTACACTGTCAATTACTGCCAGAACTGTACCTTTGTCACTTTTATGCTGATGTCTAGCTATTGTTTTGCAAGACAGATCTCTATCCAGGAATTGTATATTATTACATTTATATTATTACTTAACAAAGAGTGAATGACTAAAGAACACTTCATATTCATTAAATTATTTAAACAGGTCTTGTCTTGATAATTGCATTATAGAGTGCAGGTTTAATTTCTGTTGCACCTAACAGCAATGTACAAAGGTACAGCACAAAAGCTCCACCTTTATTGATTCAGATCCTATATCAATTGTCTCCCCTTGTTTCAGATACTTCACTAACCCTGAAGTTCAGGTGACGTGCAAATCCACATGTTAATTGTTAACATTTGAGACTTAGATGACCTATTTAGTTAGAAACGTCATAGTCTTGACAGTGGATATTAATCATCCTGCTGAAGTTATCAGATTAATTTATCAACTCTACAATTGGCAACTTGGGGCTAGTGACTTCTATCTTTTGCTCAAAATGATCCGATTTCTGAGGTAAACAGACAGGTTTTAATACAGAACTGTTAGTTTTTCAAAGCAAGCAGCTTCAAAAGAAATAGGATATATTAGAATTTTTAATTTAAATATTAAAGATGCTTTGCATTATTTCACTATACTGGAGGTAAGTCCTTCATGTAGTTTCTCACTCCTTGGGTGAATTAATGCATTGCCTTGGAGATAATCAGATAATGCTATGATTTGAGGTATCAGATAGTTATTAATATCCCAAACAAGCTCAAAACTAGATTGCGCACATAGGTTACCCAGAAAATGAGTTGTTTTGTTGAAGAACTGAAATAATTCGTTGGACTGATTAATTGAGGATGTCTGCAAGAATCAATAAATTTGAATCGGGAGCAGTTAAGAGAGTGAAGACACATGCAGTCTGTGTACTATTTTAAGTTGTAATGGGTCCTGTACAATAAAATTCTTAAGCAGGTGAAGATAACATTGTTTTTCCAATTATTTTGTTAGAAAGCTGAGCCCAGTGGTGAGAAACGACCTAGGGGTAGACCTAGAAAATGGGTAAGTACCACTCTCTTTAATTATATTGCAAAGTATTGGACTTGTTTCTTTTGTCATCTTGCAACCCTTCCCACCCCTTATTAGGCAAGAATATATTGCTTGTTCAACTGCCTAACTTTTCTTGTATTGAGGAAGTTCATTTTCCCTCAAGATGCATCACAACTGAATTCTTTTCTGCCATTGCCCAATATTCTCTTGTGACCATTATCAACATTGATTCTGGAAAACAACTCAGGGCAAGGAGAAAAAGTGATTTTTGTTTTCCTTTTGCTCCTTCAGAAACAAATGAAGAGAATTGGTTTTGCCCATGTGGCAAAGTTATCGTGATTACATTTAAGCAGACAGTAAATGCACTTCAGTCAATGTTATATGAGTGCTGCTGGGATTGTGAAAAGTATTCATACAAACTTTACAAGATTTAAATTGCATCCCACATTTCCACTGCTTTTTCTGCTGGTTTGCCTTGTTGAATAGGGAGAGTTCTTCCTCCTAAGAGGAAGTAAGTTGGAAACAGTCAGTGATGGATTGAAGTTTCATTTAGGTTGTAATAAACAGTCATTGAGAAATTGCTCACTTTCTTAACTACACTATTGTAACAAATTTTATTTATGAACATGCCAAAAAAGGGCAGAAGTAGGCCATGTGGTGTGTGTTCATACTCTGCCATTCAGAGATGGCTAATCTAATTTTTTTTCCTAAATTCTTTTTTTGTCTTTTATTCTCTTTAACCGAAAATCTGTCTCAGGCTTGAATATAACTTTCTTTCTTTCTTTTTAAATCTTTTTATTGAATAAGTATACAAAAAGGTAAGCCATATAGGCACTAATACACTGTTAGAATATAATAAAATTACAGGAGATATTAATACAAAAAAAATGATACAAACAATGTAATTTAAACATAACATACTAAGGTAACATAATAGTATACTAATTTTTATATATATCAATAGAGAAAAGGAAAAAAAAAACCCCCAAAGAAACGCCGTGCAACTAACTAAAAGCAAAGCAAAGCAATGGGCTAACTTGGAACCAAGCAGAGTTAAAAAACTTAAAATCACGTCTTCAATCCCGACCTCCATTAAAAACAGTAAAAAAAACAAGAAGGGTATATAAATATGGAGCAAAAAAAGAGGAGAAAAAAAATTACATTAAATAAAAATATTGAATAAAAGATCTCCAGGTCTGTTCAAATTTGTGAGGAATCATAAAGATTGCTTCTAATTTTCTCCAAATTTAAGCATAATATCGTCTGAGAATACCAAAAAAATGTAGTTGGAGCATTAAGCTCTTTCCAATGTTGTAAGATACATCTTTTCGCCATTAAAGTAAGAAATGCAATCATTCTACGGGCTGAAGGAGAAAGTTTACTGGAACTTTTAGGTAGTCCAAAGATAGCAGTAATAGGGTGAGGAGAGATATCTATATTCAATACCTTGGAGATAATATTAAAAATGTCTCTCCAAAAAGTTTCCAGAGTAGGACAAGACCAAAACATATGAGTTAAAGAGGCTATCTGCCCCAGACATCTATCACGAAAAGGATTAATATGAGAATAAAAGCAAGCTAATTTATCTTTGGACATATGTGCTCTATGAACAACTTTAAATTGAATTAGGGAATGTTTAGCACAGATAGAGGAAGTATTGACTAATTGAATATAACTTAATAATTCAATGTCCAAAGCACTCTGAAGAAAAGAATTCCAGAGATTCTTAACACATTTGGAAGAAATATAAAATGTTCCCATCTCTAACAATACAAGATATCAATTTGAACAATTATTGTCAGAAAAATTTGCCAAATGAAGTCATAATTCTATGCAGTTTTTTAAAAAAGATGTAATTCTTCAAATGCATGCATGCGCTATCACCACTATATTGAAGGTTGCAATGTGCTTACTGTGTGTATTTAATGTGCTAGAATTAGATCAAATTTGAAGTTCTGTAACAAGTCTTGTGACCTTTATACTTCATACAAACCTCCCCCAGTCCACATCATTTCTATTTTCCTCCCTGTGTTTATCTGGCTTTTCCTTAATTCATTGATTGGCTTCTTGAGCAAGTAAGATTCTCATTGGTAAATCCAACCAGCTTCTAAGTAAAGACATGCTGAATTTCCTGTTGGATTTATTGGTAACTGTCTTGTATTTAAGGCCCAAGTTTTGCATGCATTTGGAAGCCCTGTCCAAATTACTCCAAAATCTATGTTAATTATCATTTTTTTTTTACTTACTAGATAACAGCTGAGGAATGGTCTTTTGACATGGGTATAACCTATCAGTTTTGGTGGCATTATAACTAGCCTTTGTTTGGCGTTGTCTCATTAATTTACTTCCCTTTGGAATATGTAAGCCTGATCTGTGTACATATTGTCAGGAGATTTGTGCAGAATTATAGAAGTGTATCACAAAATTTCTCTGTTGCATATGAACATGTATCAATAAAAAAAATTCCCAATTCATCAAAATCCTATTTCCCTGCTGTCTTCAATCAACCAGGAAGTTGAGTAAATCTCCTTGTTCAATGCCTGTCAGTGGAGTACATAACTTCTTTAACAAGATTGGATTTATGCACTATTAGAAAAGTTGGCTCTTTTTCTTGTATAAATTGAAATTCAGCTTGCAGCAACAGGACTAACACTGTAAGAAATGAGTATGCAATTTTCTCTGTAATGTTAGATCCATCAAGCAAAAAAATTCAATAAAGGAAATCAGAAGTGAACAGCATAAAATTGACTTTTGTGAGTGTGGAATGAAGAAATATCTCTGTTCTATTTCATCTGTTTCTCTGTATTTAGCTAATTATCTTCCTATATAATACTTTTGCAAATTAAGATTGGCTGAGGGTGATTTTTTTATGTAGGTGAAATCTAGACATAGTTTTAAAATGTCTCTTTGTTTACCACAATTACAGATTAGTTATAACTAGGTTCAATTCTATGAAGGCTTCAGTTATTTTTGATTGAGTAGCTGGTTCCCTGTTCGAGTTGGGACCTGCATGTTGTATCTTTTGCTTTCTGAGATGTCAATTTTTTTTTGAAGGAAATGCTATTTAACAAGTACAAAGGTTAAGCCAGCAGTTTCCATTATGGCAGCCACCAATCATAATTGCATGTTTTCAGTGTTGACCGCAACTAAGATTGAGTGAATGAAATAAAAAAAAGATGTTGGAAATCCAAATGATATATAAAATGCTGGAAATGTTTAAAAGCTAGGCGGTATCTTTGGAGAGAGAACTAAGGAAGTTTAAAAATTAGACATGATTTCATTTGTAGTGAAGAGAACACATCTTAGACAGAGAGCAAGAGAGATTTATATGAATGGTTGTGCCCACTGAGATTGAATCTTGAAAGGTTATTATTCATAATTGATCTCTCCGAAGGTGTTAATGGAAAATAAATGAGGACAGAGGAGAAGGGAAAAGGTAACCCTGGAGCAGTGAGAAATCTGAAACAAGAGGTGCTAGAAAGTCAAGACAAGTCAACTTTATTGTCATTTTGACCATAAGCTGCTGTTAGGGTATACAGTGAAAACGAAACATCGTTCCTCCAGGTCCCTGGTGCTACATGAAACAACACAAAACTACACTAGACTCTGTGAGACAGCACAGGGCTACACTAGACTATGTAAAACAAACATAAAAACTGCACTAGACTACAGACCTGCACAGTACTACATAAAGTGAACAAAAACAGTGCAGGGCAGTACAATAATTAATAAACAAGATAACAGGCACAGTAGAGGACAAATAGGCTTAACAGGTTGGGGAACATCTATAGAGAGGGAAAATAATTTGTTCCATCAAAAGTGAACATGCAAACTGAAAGGCTAGTTTCTGAAATTGTTGAATTCCGTTTTAAGTCCTGAGGGCTACAATCAGAAGATAAGATGAAGACGTAAAGGAGTGTGTTGGGCTTCATAGGGAAGATGTAGGAAGACAGAGACACAGGTCACTGTGAAGGGTGGGAAGAAGAATTAAAATGATAGGTAACTAGAATTTCAGAATTACTTTTTGGGACTAGACAGATGTTTTATAAAGCATTCATCCTCTCTGTGTTAGGTTTCTCTGCTGTAGGGGAGATTAAAATTGCAAGCAGTGAATGCTGCTTACAACTTGGTCCAGTTCTTTCAATATATCTCCCATTATCTGCAGCTTAAAAATTTAATTTCTAACTTTTTATAGTGCTGATGAAAGGCTTTCACGTTAAAATGACAACGCTTTCTCCTCCATGGTCATTGAGAACTTTCCGAATATCTTGGGTAACTTTACTGTAGGCTGATGTACTGAGCAATCAGATCAGAAGAAAAAGTAACTGGAAATGGTGAAGCCAGGACTAGGCTTGGTTCTGCTAACGTGGCAGTAAATTTCAGGTACATATGCAAACACTACTTGGATAAAGGACTTGTGGAATTGAATACTGTCAGGAGTTTCTGGTTCAGGAAAGAATTGAGTCAAAGGAGAAAAATCAGAAGCAACAATAAATCAAAGTGTTATTTTTTGCAAGGAATATTTTTCTTGGTAGCACTCTGTATGTTTAGCATCTGAACAAGTGGTGTAAAGTTTTAGCTGTTGCAGTGGACATGCAGAATTATAAATAATTATGTGAGTGTTGAGAAATAAAGAATGTGCTGGGACAATGTTACAATTGCTTGTACTAGTCTTTGAAATATTCTTCTCATATTTGTTAAGTCTGCTAGCAGTGTGTAACAGTCTTGCTGACAGCCTCATAAATGTGAATGATGGCTTAGAGACCAAAATAGATCTTAAATTTTATCAACGTTTTAAGCCATTTTCACCTACATTTAATGTAGAGCATAGCACACTTAGTTTCAAGTAATATTTGTAATTGGTACTGAAATGGTGCATTTTTTCCCCCTAAATTTGATTTTTCCGGTGCTGGAAAATAGACTCACTTGTTTGTAATTATGAAACATATTGGAGCACCCTTCATGTAGTAGGGCAAGAGGTGTTCAATTCTTTGGGAGTTTATCAAACACATTTAAATAACTTTGTTGGCATGACCTTCACTTACAAGTACTGTATTGTGGCTGAAGACCAATCAAATACCCTCCTGAAGGAGAACTATGTAAATATAAGAAGTGATTCTAAACTTGTCTGTTACAAAGAACAAATAAAAATCAAAGTACTACAACACTTCTGTTGTTTAACTTCATGAGTTAATTTAAGGATCTAAGTAACAGGAATTTCAGAACAAAAGTCAATATTGGTATTATACTGACTGAAACAGCCTGGCGTTTAGGGCAACAATGAAGGTCCTCCATCTCTGGTGGTGCTCAGGGTTTCGTTCAGCATGTCAGTAACTTTCTGTCAGCTTTCCCTGCTATCAGTCATGTAAGTCCCGGGTGGAGACTCAGGAATATTGTCATGCTCAGACGTAGAAGGACTCTCCACTGTTGTTTATCTAACAATTTTGTTTTACCAGTCAGGATTGTTAGTCCTAAGCTGAGCCCCTGAACTTGGAGGACAGGTGAAACCGGTGTGTCCTCTACCTTTTGGCCTGCTTGACATGGGTGACCCTACCAAGAGGCAAAGCACAATCCCGACCTCAGCCAGCATAGCTCTCTTTGTGATTGAGGCACGCAACTCAAAACACAACGGCAAGGTTGTGGTCCTCCTGCACGTGGTACTATGCTACCAAAGATTAAACAAGTTTTAGTTTAATTTTCAAAGCCCAGTGATATCAATGTTGATGGAAATGCATTGTCCTGAACTGATTTGTAAAGGAGCAATATTGTTCAGTATGTTAGCCACCTGTAGCTCAATAGGAATACATCCATTGAATTCATTTTCAGTTAAGAAAACCATCACACGGTATGATGTAATTATTAATTTGCAAAGGGTATTGATGGGATGTTGTTGTCATTTATTTGCAAAATGCAAAGATGAATGCAGAATGTCATAAATAAGTTCTTTATTTCTTTAGGCTCTGGTGGTATGTGTTGGAGTCAACATGCTGTCATAGAACATACAATGTTTTGCCTAACCAGCTAATTCTTCAAATGCACACACGCACTATTACTGCTATATTGAAGGTTGTAATGTGCATCCTATGTTCATTTAATGAGCTAGAATTAGACCAAATTTGAAATTCTGTAACAGGTCTTGTGACCTTTATACTTCATGCAAACCTCCCCCAGTCCACATCATTTCTGTTTTCCTCCTTGCGTTTATCTGGCTTTTCCTTAATTCATTGATTGGCTTCTTGAGCAAGTAAGATTCTCATTGGTAAATCCCACCAGCTTCTAAGTAAAGACAGACTGAATTTCCTGTTGGATTTATTGGTAGCTGTCTTGTATTTAAGGCCCCAGTTTTGCATGCATTTGGAAGCCCTGTCCAAATTACTCCAAAATCTATGTTAATTATCATTTTTTTTTACTTACTAGATAACAGCTGAGGAATGGTCTTTTGACATGAGTATAACCTATCAGTTCTGGTGGCATTATAGCTAGCCTTTGTTTGGCGTTGTCTCATTAAGTTACTTCCCTTTGGAATATGGAGATGATAATATGGAAGCCTGATCTGTGTACATATTGTCAGGAGATTTGTGCAGAATTATAGAAGTGTATTACAAAATTTCTCTGTTGCATATGAACATGTATCAATAAAAAAAATTCCCAATTCATCACAATCCTATTTCCCTGCTGTCTTCAATCATCCAGGAAGTTGAGTAAATCTCCTTGCTCAATGCCTGTCAGTGGAGTACATAACTTTAACAAGGTTGGATTCATGCACTATTCGAAAAGTTGGCTCCTTTTCTTGTATAAATTGAAATTCAGCTTGCAGCAACAGGAGTAACACTGTAAGAAATGAGTATGCAATTTTCTCCGTAATGTTAGATCCATCAAGCAAAAAAATTCAATAAAGGAAATCAGAAATGTACAGCATAAAATTGACTTTCTTGAGTGTGGAATGAAGAAATATCTCTGTTCTGTTTCATCTGTTTCTCTGTATTTAGCTATTTATCTTCCTATATGATAGTTCTGCAAATTAAGATTGGCTGAGAGTGATTTTTTATGTAGGTGAAACCTAAACATAGTTTTAAAACGTTGTCTCTTTGTTTACTACAATTACAGATTAGGTATAACTAAATTCAATTCCACGAAGGCTTCAGTTATTTTTGATTGAGTAGCTAGTTCCCTGTTCGAGTTGGGACCTGCATGTTGTATCTTTGTGCTTTCTGAGATGTCAATTTTTTTTGAAGGGAATGCTATTTAACAAGTACAAAGATTAAACCGGCAGTTTCCATTATAGCAGCCACCAATCATAATTGCATGTTTTCAGTGTTGACCACAACTAGGATTGAGTGAATGAAATTAAAAAAAAGATGTTGGAAACCCAAATGATATATAAAATGCTGGAAATGTTTAAAAGCTAGGCAGTATCTTTGGAGAAAGAACTAAGGAAGTTTAAAAATTAGACGTGATTTCATTTGTAGTGAAGAGAACACATCTTAGAGAGCAAGAGAGGTTTATATGAATGGTTGTGCCCACTGAGACTGGATCCTGAAGGCTGATTATTCATAATTGATCTCTCTGAAGGTGTTAATGGGAAATGAATGAGGACAGGAGAAAGGAAAAATTAAGCCTGGAGCAGTGAGAAATCTGAAACGAGAGGTGCTGGAAATACTTCACAGGTTGGGGAACATCTATAGAGAGGGAAAATAATTTGTTCCATCAAAAGTGAGCATGCAAACTTGAAAGGCTAATTTCTGAAATTGCTGAATTCCGTTTTAAGTCCTGAGGGCTACAATCAGAAGGTAAGATGAAGACATAAGGGAGTGTGTTGGGCTTCATAGGGAAGATGCAGGGAGACAGAGACACAGGTCACTGTTAAGGTGGGAAGAATTAAAATGATAGGTAACTAGAATTTCAGAATTACTTTTTGGGACTAGGCAGATGTTTTATAAAGCATTCATCCTCTCTGTGTTAGGTTTCTCTGCTGTAGGGGAGATTAAAATTGTAAGCAATGAATGCTACTTACAACTTGGTCTAGTGCTTTCAATATATCTCCCATTATCTGCAGCTTAAAAATTTGATTTCTAACTTTTTATAGTGCTGATGAAAGGCTTTCATGTTAAAATGACAACGCTTTCTCCTCCATGGTCATTGAGAACTTTCCGAATAACTTGGGTAAATTTACTGTAGGCTGATGTACTGAGCAATCAGATCAGAAGAAAAAGTAACTAGAAATGGTGAAGCCAGGACTAGGCTTGGTTCTGCTAACATGGCAGTAAATTTCAGGTACATATGCAAACACTACTTGGATAAAGGACTTGTGCAAATTGAATACTGTCAGGAGTTTCTGGTTCAGGAAAGAATTGAGTCAAAGGAGAAAAATCAGAAGCAACAATAAATCAAAGTGTTATTTTTTGCAAGGAGTATTTTTCTTGGTAGCACTCTGTTTAGCATCTGAACAAGTGGTGTAAAGTTTTAGCTGTTGCAGTGGACATGCAGAATTATAAATAATTATGTGAGTGTTGAGAAATAAAGAATGTGCTGGGACAATGTTACAATTGCTTGTACTAGTCTTTGAAATGTTCTTATATTTGTTAAGTCTGCTAACAGTGTGTAACAGTCTTGCTGACAGCCTCATAAATGTGAATGATGGCTTAGAGACCAAAAATAGATCTTAAATTTTATCAATGTTTTAAGCCATTTTCACCTACATTTAATGCAGAGCATAGCACACTTAGTTTCAAGTAATACTTGTAATTGGTACTGAAGTGGTGCATTTTTCCCCCTCAATTTGATTTTTCCAGTACTGGAAAATAGACTCACTTGTTTGTAATTATGAAACATATTGGAGCACCCTTCATGTAGTAGGGCAAGAGGTGTTCAATTCTTTGGAAGTTTATCAAATTCATTTAAATACTTTGTTGGCATGACGTTCACTTACAAGTACTGTATTGTGGCTGAAGACCAATCAAATACCCTCCTGAAGGAGAACTATGTAAATATAAGAAGTGATTCTAAACTTGTCTGTTACAAAGAACAAATAAAAATCAAATTACTGCAACACTTCTGTTGTTTAACTTCATGAGTTAATTTAAGGATCTAAGTAACAGGAATTTCAGAACAAAAGTCAATATTGGTATTATACTGACTGAAACAGCCTGGCGTTTAGGGCAACAATGAAGGTCCTCCATCTCTGGTGGTGCTCAGGGTTTCGTTCAGCGTGTCAGTAACTTTCTCTCAGCTTTCCCTGCTATCAGTCATGTAAGTCCCGGGTGGAGACTCAGGAATACTGTCACGCTCAGACGTAGAAGGGTTCTCCACTGTTGTTTATCTAACAATTTTGTTTTACCAGTCAGGGTTGTTAGTCCTAAGCTGAGCCCCCGAACTTGGAGGACAGGTGAAACCGGTGTGTCCTCTACCTTTTGGCCTGCTTGACGTGGGTGACCCTACCAAGAGGCAAAGCACAATCCTGACCTCAGCCAGCATAGCTCTCTTTGTGATTGAGCCATGCAACTCAAAACACAACGGCAAGGTTGTGGTCCTCCTGCACGTGGTACTATGCTACCAAAGATTAAACAATTTTTAGTTTAATTTTCAAAGCCCAGTGATATCCATGTTGATGTAAATGCATTGTCCTGAACTGATTTGTAAAGGAGCAATATTGTTCAGTATGTTAGCCACCTGTAGCTCAATAGGAATACATCCATTGAATTCGCTTTCAGTTAAGAAAACCATCACACGGTATGATGTAATTATTACTTTGCAAAGGGTGTTGATGGGATGTTGTCATTTATTTGCAAAACGCAAAGATGAAGTGCAGAATGTCATAAATAACTTCTTTTTTAGGCTCTGGTGGTATGTGTTGAAGTCAACATGCTCTCAGAGAACATACAATGTTGTGCCAAACCGGCTAAAAAGCAAATCAAAAACACCAAAACTCTAATCCTTGCTACCTACACCATGATCATATCCCTCCATTTTCCTTATACCCATGTGCCTATTGAAACGTCTCTGAAAAGCCTCTAATATACTGCCTCTACCACCGTACCAGGCAGCACATTCCAGGCATCCACCACTCTCTGAGTAAAATACTAACTCCTCTCATCCCCCTTGAACCTACTGCCTCTCACCTTCAATGCATATCCTCTGATACCGGACATTTCAATCCTGGGAAACATACTATCTATACCTTTCATAGTCTTGTAAACCACAATCAGATCTCCTCTCAGCTTCCAACGCTCCAGAGATAACAGCCCACCTTTCTCCAGACTCTGGTGATAGCACATACCCTCTAAACCAGGCAGCATCCTGCCAAACTGCTTCTACACCTTTTCCAAAGCCTCAACATCCTTCCTATAGTGGGGCGAACAAAGCAATACTCCAGATGTGGCCTAACCAGAGTTTTATCAAGTAGCACGCTGTCATAAAATTTACTAATTGCGTTAGAGTATGAAAGGCAGTTCTATCTGAAATTGGGGTATAGCTAAAATAATGCTGGTCTAGCCACATTCTTGGCAGGACAATTTCCATTGACAACAATGTATAATGGCTGCACATTTACTTGGCATGCCCGTGAATTGGGTCTGGACAGGTGATTTCAACACTTCTGTTAAAGAAGTATAATTGAAGTGGAATAAAATTGGTTAGTTTACAACCTTTGAGCATAACACAATAGCAGTTTTACTGTTTCAGGATTGATCTTTGAACCTACATTTCCAGCTTCCTCATTCACGCTGATGGTTTTACTTTTCCCTGAGCCTCCAGTTAAGGAGTAGACCTATAATTTATTTTTATTATACTGGCCCACAGCAGTGTTGGTGACATAATTTAGCAGTTTAATTCTTCTGAAGTTGTTTTCACATTATTTGAAACATAGTACGCTCAGTTCCTTGCAGAACTAAACTGTTATTTGGCCACATTTTGTTCTGCTTGCTTTCTTTTGATGTGAAAGGCTTGACTTTTCAATCTGCAGCACAACCAACTTCCTTGTGGTCGGCTTCATATTTATGTGGAGGCATCACTGGGCAAGCTGAGATGCTGTGTTTCCAAGTTTGTTCTTGCAAGGAAGTTGCAATGTAGCATTGAGCAATCAGTGTTCGAGGCTTTTGCTAGCATTAGAATAAAACTGTGGATATTGGAAATCTAAAATTACTAGAAACACTTCGTTGACCAGGCAGTATCAGTGGAAAGTGAATGTGTTTTAGGTTGCAATGAAATTGAGGAGTGTGGAGTTGGGAAGAGAGAGATTTATGGAACAAAGGGAATATCCTGTGATATGTTCAGGACAGGCTTTCTTGGGTGCAGCTAGTTAATTTGAAAGTAAGTGGGTGACAATGAAGTTGCGTTGTTTGCACTTTTAGTCCACTTCATCAGCAATCACAGCAACATATCACAGATATTCCCATTGTGTGTATGTATGTCTTCCATCCACTTTCTCTGCAACTTAAAACTAATTTATTTTTTCTCTTTTTCAGTTTTGAACATGTAGCTTTGAAATGAAAAGCTGACTCTGTTTCACTCTCTGTAGATGGGTCTGACCAGCTGAGTATTTCCTCCTTTTTCTGTTTTTGGTGGCTATGGTAGGAGTATTGAAGGGACATTCATTAACCATGGTCACATATGTGAGGTTAGCCAACCTTTCCCAATTGCCTTGAAGCTAACACTTGAATCGACCATCTTGGCTACCTGCTTCCATTTACCTTCAGAATATTTCTAGCCTGCTTCCTGGATCTCAGTGGACAGATTACATCTTGCCCCTTTCTACCACTTTTGCCAAAGTCTCCATATTAGTGCTGGAAAATCATGGAGCTGTTTTTCAATGAATTGAATTGACTTTATTTCTTACATCCTTAACATACATGAGTAAAAATCTTCAAGTTACGTCTCTGTCTAAATGTGCAATGTGCAATCATAGTAATTTATAATTATTTATAATCAATAGAACAGTCAATGTAACATAGAACTACACTCAAATCAGCATGAGTTAATCAGTCTGATGGCCTGGTGGAAGAAGCTGTCCTGGAGCCTGTTGGTCCTGGCTTTTATGCTGCGGTACCGTTTCCTGGATGGGAGCAGCTGGAATAGATTTTGGTTGGAGTGACTTGGGTCCCCAATGATCCTATGGGCCCTTTTTTCACAACTGTCTTTGTAAATGTCCTGAATCATGGGAAGTTCACAACTACAGGTGCGCTGGGCTGTCCACAACTCTGCAGGATCCTGCGGTTGAGGGAGGTACAGTTCCCATAGCAGGCAGTGATGCAGCCAGTCAGGATGCTCTCAACTGCACCCTTGTAGAAAGTTCTTTGGATCTGGGGGCCCATACTAAACTTCCTCAACCGTCTGAGGTGAAAGAGGCGCTGTTGTGCCTTTTCCACCACACAGCTGGTGTGTACAGACCACGTGAGGTCCTCAGTGATGTGTATGCCGAGGAACTGAAAGCTGTTTACCCTCTCAACCCCAGATCCATTGATGTCAATAGGGGTTAGCCTGTCTCAATTCCTCCTGTAGTCCACAACCAGCTCCTTCGTTTTTGCGACAATGATGTGTGATGCAGTCTCCCACATTAAACTAATACTTATTAAAGGGCTTAATGACACTTATTAAATCTGAACCTGTCTCAGATGCATTGACAGATCCTTAAATATGTATTAGCCACTCCTGACTTTGGACTATCTTGCTGAGGGGTGAGCAGTCATTCAACAAAATGGTTTGTGCTGGTTACACACAAGCTACAGTTCAATTTAACAAGCAGCATTGAGTTGATTATGCCGGCCAGTGGTGTAGTGGCATCAGCACTGGACCAAGAGGGGAATGGTCATGAGTTCGAATCCGGTCGACTCCTTCCACACTTTCCGTCTAAGCTGCGTTGAGCTAGCAACTTGGCCTCGTAAAAATACGGAAACGGTAAAAATGCCACCTGATGCGCCACAAGGCGCAAAAAGGAACAACTGAAGCGATTAGCAGCCTGCACTAGAAGCAATGGGCCCATCTAATCCTGAGCCGTAATCTACGTGCTGTATCCAATTTAGCCCCTGCTGGGTTAACAGAACAATGTACTACACTGGATTTGTGGTCAGAATGGAAATAAAAGGGTGACATTTTTCAGGACTTTCTAAAGTTCAATAGTTTGATATATGTCATGGGTGACAAATTTCTGAAGCTACTGAATACTAAATGAAAGGCCATTAAATGTAACGGAATAATGACAACGTTGTTAAGGATGACTAAAAGTATATTTGGCTTAAAGCTGGTGATGGAATGAATGCTTGGTGCAATGGAATGATCATAATGTTCGATGTTAAATAAATTCAATAAAAATATGTTAGCCATTTCAGCTGTGGCTCAGTGCTAGCTATCGTGCCTCAGGGTTAGAAGCCGGTGTGTTCATACCCCCCACTACAGGGACAAGTTATTTCACAGATACTTAGTCAATATCAGAAGAGAGGTGAAACCTCTTTCAGGGTGTCTGCGCCTCGAGTGAAATATTTGGGGTGAAGTTCCACTTCACTAATGAAACAGAATGGATGAGATTGGTATACTCCCCTTGTGCAACCTGACTCAGTGGAATTTCATCCCTATTGTCTTAATGGCACATCTTTAAACCCACTGAAATAATAAACAGATTCCGCAGAAGCTGGAAATCCAGAGTAAATCAGAAAAATGGTGGAGGAACTCAGCAGGTCAGGCACCATCTATAGAAAGGAATGAAGAGTCAACATATCCCAGGGAAATCATTACCCAATTGATTCATAAATAATGGCAGTATTGACAGGAAAATGTATTTCTCAGAATTTTTGTATGTAATTGGAGCTCTGAGAATTTGGCCTCCTCTTTGGAAAAAGCAAATTTCAATAAACAGAAAAACACTTTTGCTATTAGGTCAGATTGCAAGCTTATTCCACTTTGGTCGATTGGGCACTGGCTGCGAGAGGCTTCTTGGTCAATTTTGAATATCACATAGTTTGGAAGGGCTACCAACCTTAAAAGAAGACATACAGTAGCAGCTAATGGTAAAGACTCTGCTTCTAAGGTTATTGGTTTCAAAGAGACTTCGGACATAAGAAACCGTATTTAGGCAGACCTTTTGTTGCTTTTCTTAGCAGTAAGAGCCTGCATCTCTAAAGCAGGAGTTGTATGAGTGCTAATCCAGGTTCTGCTGTTGGATGTCAGGGCATTGCTGGGGATGTGGATATCCCTTTACGTGCATTAATATATTTCAGCTGCAACCCTGACAGAGTATCTCGAGAGGAATTTCCAACACTGCTGTATGTGTGAACTCCAAAGGGTATATCTGTGCATCTACTTGTCTTTGTGTCCAGCATTTCTTGCTCAAGTTCCCTCTAAAAAGTGCAATCCACTACTGATCTCATTACTGTGAGTGAAATGCCACATTTGGCTATAAAGAAGTGAATACAGTGTTCCAAGCGTTAATACTTGGAAATGTTGGAGAAAGATTTTAATACGTTTCAAGAATGGTGGCATGGAAAGAGTTAAAGCAGTTATTGTGCTGCTCTTGTTTCCTTTGAATTATGATATCCTTACCTTTAGACTTTGGGAGCTAGATTGCTCAGGCAGATTACCACTCCTAGAACCAGTACCAATCCAATGTTTACTTCTGACTGAGAGAGTAACTGCAGTTATTGCCAGTGCCTGAAATCTAGTTTCAGGAAAATGAATGCTGAGGCCTTGCATTTACTAGCCCTTTTGGAATACAAAATTTTGTGACCTTTAACAGAAATGTTGTATAAACCTCCAGTCATTCTTGTTTCAAGTATTTAAGTATGTATGGAAGAATTTGGTCATAACGTTTCAATCTATATAAATTCAGTGTAAAACATTGTGAAGTACGTCCATTCATGGGTGTGATTAATGGAAAAAGACATAGCTACTGTGAAAGGTGTCCCTTTTGTGGTTGCTGGATTCTTGATTTGGGGTAAAGAGCTATACTGTGCAGTTACATTTGACCTAGAAATGATTAATATGGACTGTAGATACTTAAGAATAAGGAAATGTTCTGTCCCAAGCACCAATGGAAAATCCCGAACATTACCCCTGTTTAAGTGTTTCAAACAGTTTTCAGCAAAATGTTTTTTCTTTGCATGAGGCTGTTAGTTGGGTTGTGAATGGACAACATGGTGCTGTGATAAAATATCGAAAAATTTTAAGTTGAGCACAGCCATTGAGCACATCTGCACGAACGGTTACCGTGGAAAAGCAGCAAAGATCCTCACCACCCAGGCCATGTTCTTTTCTCGCTGCTGCCATCTGGTAGAAGGTACAAGTGCCTCAGGACTCAGTCTACCAGAATCAGGAACAGTTACAACCCCACAATCATCAGGCTCTTGAACAAAAGGGGATAACCACACTCAGTCTATTTATGCTGTTCCCACAACCAATGGTAGCATTCTAAAGGCTCTTTATCTTGTTATTTCATGCTCTTATTATTTATTACTATTTATTTATACTTGCAGATTTTGTTTATAGATCCTGTTTACAGTTACTGTTCTATAGATTTGCTAAGTATCCTGCTGGAAAAAGAATCTCAGGGGTTGTATGTGGTGACATGCATGTGCTCTGATAATAAAGTTTACTTCGAACTTTTTTTTTGAAGTTGCTGTTGGTCCCTTAGCTATTACGATAATCAACCAGATTTTTCCCAGAATGCTGAGGTGAAATAGTACAGTGCAATAATTGATTCTGCAATCCAGTAAAATGTATATATTGCAGCTTCTGAATTGCTTCATTGATGAAAGTGGTATAATTTGGAGTGGAGACTAGTCCACCTGCCTGACAAGCTTAGTGGAAGCCAGTTTCCGGATGAGGATGTCAAAGCCAGGATCAGCAAGGCCAGAGTGGTTTTCAACATCTTGAAGGAAGTGTGGACATCCAGAGAACCAAAACCAAAATCAGAATCTTCAGCTCAGATGTTAAAACCTGGAGAACACCAAAGACACTACAAAACCTGAAACCTTTCATCAACCAGTGCCTGAGAGGGATCCTAAACATCAGGTGGACTGACAAAGTAACCAGCCAGACATTGTGGGGAAAACACCAACCAGCAATCCATAGGGACATAAATATGGAAATGGAGATGGATTGGCCAGACCTTGAGGAAGCCAATCAGTGTCACCAGGCAGGCATTGATATGGAAACCCCAAGGAAAGAGAAAAATCTGACGTCCAAAGAACACATGGAGGAGAGATGTCGAGACCAAAATTAGATGATGGGGTCACTCATGTTCCACCCTGTGGAAATTGGCTCAGAAGAGAGGATGATGGAGATGGGAAGTTATTGATGGGCTACGCTCTACTGGAAGCTAAGGGCCCAAGAAGAAGAGAGGCAATTTAGTGAGCAAACCTGCTGTATACCTTTTATCCCCTCAGCTGGGTAAACACAGGGCTTAGTGCCTCCATCGTGATACCTGGCCTGCTTTGGGCAAAAGCAGGATCTGGAGGCCTGTGGCGCTTGGGATTTACTCAAACAACAAACAGCACCAAAAAGGAATTTTAAAAAAAGGAAGTAGGAAAGAACAGCGGTGGCCTTCCAGAATCCAGTGGCCCTTAATTCACCTCCAGCTCCTGCCTTTTCCAGGTATTGAGGAGATTATAGTACAAAAGACTATTCAGCCTATTGTTTCTTTGGGGAAAAGGCGTTCTGATTTACTTCCATAACATTGCATGTGCCTCTTCTTCAAGTTTATGCCTGATTAGTTTCTATGGAATCTAGTTCCACCACTATTATGGTGGTGGGTTTCAGATTCAAAAATCCTTTGTGTGAACAGATACATTCTTATCTCCCCTCAACTTTTGCTGTTTATAAACCTTTGATCTCAAATTACTAATCCACTTGCCAGAAGAAACTTTTTCTCCATACTTAGTCAATCCCGCCAATGACTTTGAACTTCAATTAAAGTTTCTTTGTTTTACAGAGAACAGGCCCAACTTCTCTGATTTATCTACCTAAGAAACTTTCCTCCGTCCTTGGCATACCGTTAAGTTCATCTGCATGCTCTCAAGTCTTGAACATATTTCTACTGTATGACGTCCACAATTGTACCCAATAATCCAGCTAAACAGCTTAACTTGTGACTTACTAATTTTAGTGTTGGATGCCTCAAAACCAAATTTATCTTGTACCTGCTGAGTAGTTTTATCAATATACCTGGACACTTCCCAACAGCTGCCTTTGTGTTCTTCCTGCCATGATGCACCATCCCGCCAAAATGACGCTATTTAGATCACACTGTCTTTTTCATATTCATTCTCGCAAGGCGCATTCTTGTCAAAGTCACATCTGTGTTGAATTGCATCTTGCATGTGTCTGCAGATTTTCAGTTGCGTTTTGAAGTATTAATTTCTACTTTGCCAGATTTTACGTAAACCCATATTTTTGAGTAGACAGTGTTGCTAATTCACATCTAATGGCAGTGGTAACGTTGGCCCTCGTACCAAACCCAATCAGACAACCAGTCTTTTTTTAATTCTGTGCTTCCTTCCCCGCAGGCACATTAAATATCCCTTTAATACAATGGGCTTTTAT
Organism: Mobula birostris; assembly: GCF_030028105.1. Lineage (NCBI taxonomy): Eukaryota > Metazoa > Chordata > Chondrichthyes > Myliobatiformes > Myliobatidae > Mobula > Mobula birostris. Next base: position 14,960,023 of record NC_092378.1, read on the forward strand.
TTTCTGAATAAATCTGTTACTTGCATTATCAAAATGATCTCATAAGTCCTTCTGTATAATATTCCTCATACACCATTTGCTACACCTCATTCATGAATCTCCTTGATTCATTGAAGACTTGAGTTGGCCTCAAATTGGACACAATGAATTTATTTATTGAGATACAGCACAGAACTGATCCTCGAGCTGCCCTGCCCATCAATCCCCTGATTTAATCCTGGTCTGTTCAAGGGACAGTTTACCATGACCATTTAACCTACCAACCAGTACGTCTTTGGACTGTGGGAGGAAACGAGAGCACCCAGAGGAAACCCACGTGGTTACAGGGAGAATTTACAATTTCCTTACAACGGCAGGAATTGAACCTGGGTCTCCCGTACTGTAAAGCATTGTGCTAACCAATACACTACCATGCCGCCCCACAAAACTGGATCCACCATTACTACCACTGAAGACAAGCCTCTAGAGAAGCAACTGAAACTCTATACAAGGCCTGAGATATATTTTTAGAGGAGTTTCAAGTGTCCCATGAAACATTTTCAAAAATAATCAATGCATGAAGTGTTTTGTTATACCTTGGAGTGAGACATGAAACAACAGCACTTGCATTCATAAAGCCAAAATGGAAAAATGTCTTGGAGTACTTAAAGCAGGGTTTCCCACTGTTTTTTATATATGACATGGACCCCTACCATTAACCAAGGGTTCCAAGGGTTGGGAACACCTGACTTAAAGGGTGAAATTACTGAATAAAAGCAGTGGCCTAAAGTGTAATGGAAGTTAGTAATATTTAAGAAGGTTTTCATGGGATTCATTCAAATTGCATTGAAAGGATCCTGTCACCCTTGCTTTGATTGTTGTACTTAGTTATCTCAATGTGCATGACATGAGGGAGTATTAATACTTTGAAACAACCATTAATACCTCTTGAGAATAATTTAGAATTGCCAATAAATGCAGCTTTGCTAGTCACTTGCTTTTGGAAAAGTGAATGCAGGTGCTGAGTTCCTTTTTTGACCCTTGGTAGTATTTCCCAGTTTATTCTTAAAATAGCAGATGTAAGGCCATTGTGGATTTTGGTTTACTTGATATGATCTATCAGTGAAAGGTCATAAAATATCCTTGCCAACACCCAAATATCTAGACTTTGACCAATTCTGTTAGCGCTGTCCCTTGTTGCTAGTGTTAACTAGTTATAGTGTTCTTTTCCACCTTGTATGCGTTGTCTATTTTAATACTTAAAGTGGTGGGAAATTCAGAAATTGGTTGGATAACGCACAATACAGAAATATTTTGCTCATTTTACATTTAAATGATTATGCTGCCTCAGTCTGTTCAGCACCTGCTATCAAGATATGACTCCAATTGTTCTAGTGTTTACATATCAGCAGTTTAGTTTCCTTAGCTGAATGAAGTTCATCTACTACTGTTGACCAGTGCATAAATATAATTTTCTAAATAAAAAAAATTCTAATTAAAAAAAAGTAAACTGAAGCAGGCAGTTTTTTTTTTGATTGATTTGCCAAAAACAAAATCATGAAGGGACATGGGGGAGTAGCACACCTGGATTAGTAAGATCAGGTGTGAATAAAGGAAGAACTTTGAAATGGAGTAAAGGTGATCAAATTTATTCACCTTGACGCACAGCTTTTGTGGTTTGCTTTCAGTTCAAGATGTTCTTTGTATCGAGGCTGGCTGCCCACGTTGGATATTGTTGATAGAGTATAATTTCCTGTCTTACATTTCTGGAGGAATTAACTGTCTATCATTGTATTTGTCATTATCAATTTTCATCTGATTTCCCTAGCCATTAATAATACTGTCAAACCTCTTATACTAAAATTGCCTTTTTGTATTGTTTGAAAGCAGTCTAACTGTGATTGAACTGCGATCAATAACTATTATAACTAATTAGTGTTTAACTTGAGATATGGTGTGGCCCCCAGTCTTACTGATACTTCTGCATTTATTAATAAAGACAAAGCATTTTTACATATAACTAGAATCTGAAAGCAGTAGATAAAAGCTGACTCTCATCTCTGGCATCCTCTTCAATTCTCCTATATTGATGACACTGTTTAAGATCAGGCCAAGGTTTTTAAAAAATACCTGTTGGTTATAAGACATTGCAACTGATGTGGCATTAACATGAAAATGTTGATCAAAGGCATCATTCGATATATACACAGGAATGAACACAGTTCCCTATGGGATTGCTTGCTTATAAAAATTTGTGGAATGGAATATGTCAGAATGGCAAAGACTGTAAGCATTTTAATTTGGACAAAACTGCTTAATCTAAACAATTAATTGGAAAATGTTGGGTGCATGAGAACTCATGAGGTCAAAGCATACATAACAATGTCATTGGGGAGCAATGGGGAGCAATGGAGAGCCTGCCTTTGAAATAAAACTCTGTTGCGCAATTTAGCAAATGGGAAAGAAATGCTTATTTATGTGATTAGATTACAACCAGGGGTTATATTTGATGTAATCGCTATTGCTTTCAAGCAAACATGGAAGATCGATTAAAGTAAGGAGGTGAATGACCGGCTAACTTGTCTTGGTGGTGTTGGCCGAGAGGTACATTTTAACCAGGGCATTTTGAGGGCTTGTTCCAGTTCTTCGAGATAATGGAATCGTTTGTTACTTCCCCAATAGGTGTGCAGTTTTAGTTCAATATATCATTTGAAAAGTTAAACCTGCAACAGTGTAGTATGTGCTTAGTATTACCGCATCAAAGTTTCACCTGAGGTGGTATGTCGAATTTCTGCAAGGGGGCTGGAACCCAAGACGACTTCAGGAATTTTGAAGGCTAGCACTCAACTGGGCAAGGGAAAAACAAGCCAGGAGTACCACTCCTGACTTTTATCCAGTGGATCACACACACACAAGTGCTGCCAGGCAGCATCTATAGAAAAGAGTAAACAGTCGACCCTCTAATGCATGCACCTGCAGTATCTGGAGGTTTCCTCGTGTTTGTGGTTTCATTCAGTGACCTTCTTTGAAACGCAATGCATCAAGAGATTACTGAAATATGAATAGGGTACCAATATGCAGTTATGTTCCTAATCAGGTTTAGGCAGTTGGATGATATTTCAGAGAAAGCAGTTTGTGGCTTGTCGCAAATACGTGAGGAGAAATACAATTTCTCCAGCTCCTGGAAATAGAGGTGTAATCCTGAGTCATCTTCTCTGATTCCTGTTCTACAGTATCTATAGTATCTTTGCAGTTGACAAAATCCTTGTCCCGAGTAAAGGAAACTATCTAGCCATTAGTTAACCATTCATGTGATGACTTTTCTTGTAGTATTACAACTGTACCATCGCAATTTCAAATCCTCCACTCTGACGGGTAAATTATTCGCAAAATAGCAATTAAACTGAACTGATAATTTGTATTACTTGTAGTTGAAGCTGTGGCAATAGCTGGCTGATGGAAAAGATATTTCTCTTCTTATGACCAGATTGCCATGTTAAGTTTGTGCTATCCATGCACAGGTCATTAGGGTGCTCTTTTGTGCTGCTGTGATGATTTGCAAATCGAAACTTGCAGTAACAAGTACTTCTCAAATGTCTTAGGTAGCTAAAGCCACAAAACTTCCAGGAACGTTGTTGAAAAGCCAAATTTTTGTGTGGGCAGAATGATAATCTTTACACGGTGTTCTGGTATGAAGTGGGCGGGTAGTTGTAATTAAATAGTTTCAGGTTGATTGGTACATCACACATATGAATTAATGGTCACACCATGAATGAGTGCCCAACTTTTGGAAGAAATGTTTGCCCGGGAGCTGACTCATTCTCATCCGATGCAACAGTCTGCTTAAGAGCAGCGAATAGAGAAAGGAAATACTTTGCTCACTCCAGTTCATCCGTGTGTCCCAAAACATCCCTGGGAAAACTGTGACAGAGATCCATTGGTGGAATTGTGGAACTGTCAGTGTTTATAAAAATGGAGAGACCGTGGGACTTTACAAAGTGAAGGCCGTATCAAATGAAGGAATTTGAAAAGCTCAGTCACCGGTAGTTTGATTCATCGTATGTCTATTTGGTCTGCTGTTCCAAGTCGTGTCCGTCTGTTTGCAGTCCTTGGACAGGGAGCCACTGTGAATAAAATTTCTGAGTCAACTGGCATTTTCTTTCCCCCAAAAAATTAATCTTACTCTCTTTGGTCCTTGAAAGTGTCAGCTCATAAAGATTGCTTCTAATTTTCTCCAAATTCAAGCATAATATCGTCTGAGAAAACCAAAAAAAGGTAGTTGGAGCATTAAGCTCTTTCCAATGTTGTAAGATAATTCTTTTCGCCATTAAAGTAAGAAATGCAATCATTCTACGGGCTGAAGGAGAGAGATTACTGGAAATTTTAGGTAGTCCAAAGATAGCAGTAATAGGGTGAGGAGAGATATCTGTATTCAATAACTTGGAGATAATATTAAAAATATCTCTCCAAAAAGTTTCCAGAGTAGGGCAAGACCAAAACATATGAGTTAAAGAGGCTATCTGCCCCGCACATCTATCACAAAAAGGATTAATATGAGAATAAAAGCAAGCTAATTTACCTTTGGACATATGTGCTCTATGAACAACTTTAAATTGAATTAGGGAATGTTTAGCACAGATAGAGGAAGTATTGACTAATTGTAAAATCTGCCCCCAGTCATCCACGGAAATGATAGAACCCAATTCCTGTTCCCAATCTACCCTAATCTTATCAAATGGAGCTTTCCTAAGTTTCATAATAATATTATAAATCATAGCCGATGCACCTTTCTGACATGGATTAAGGTTAATTATGGTATCTAAAGAAAGTATAGTACTTAGGAAATTTCTAACTTGTAGATATCTAAAAAAATGTATTCTTGATAAATTATATTTATTAGATAATTGTTCAAAAGACATAAGGGAACCATCTAAAAATAAATCCAAAAACCCTGAAATACCCTTAGTCTTCCAAATTTGAAAAGCACGATCCGTAAAAGAGGGAGGAAAAAATATGTTACCTAAAATAGGAATTTCTAGCCCAAATTGGTTAAGATCAAAAAATTTTCTGAATTGAAACCAAATACGTAAGATATATTTAACTATCGGGTTAGATACTTGTTTGAGGCGTTTCAAATCGAAAGGAAGAGAGGAACCTAAAATAGAGCCAAGTGTATAGCCCTGAACAGATTGTAATTCCAATGCTACCCATTTAGGAATGGATAGTATATCCTGGTCAAGTAACCAAAATTTCATATGTCGAATATTAATTGCCCAATAATAAAATCTAAAGTTAGGTAATGCTAAGCCTCCATCTCTCTTAGCTTTCTGTAAGTGTATTTTACCCAGTCTCGGGTTTTTATTTTGCCAAATAAATGAAGAAATTTTGGAGTCAACTTTATCAAAAAAAGATTTTGGAACAAAGATTGGTAATGCCTGAAATATATATAAAAATTTTGGCAAAAAAAACATCTTAACTGCATTAATACGACCAATCAAAGTTAAATATAAAGGAAACCATTTAGATGAAAGTTGAATAATATGGTCAATTAATGGTAAAAAGTTAATCTTAAATAAATCTTTGTATTTACAAGTAAATTTGAACAGACCTGGAGATCTTTTATTCAATATTTTCATTTAATGTAATATATACCCTTCTTGTTTTTGTTTTACTGTTTTTAATGGAGGTCGGGATTGAGGACGTGATTTTAAGTTTTTTAACTCTGTTTGGTTTCAAGTTAGCCCATTGCTTTGCTTTGCTTTTAGTTAGTTGCACGGTGGGTTTTTTTTTGGGTTTTTTTTTTCCCTTTTCTCTATTGATATATATATAAAAATTAGTATACTATTATGTTACCTTGGTACGTTATGTTTAAATTACATTGTTTGTATCATTTTTTTTGTATTAATATCTCCTGTAATTTTATTATATTCTAACAGTGTATTAGTGCCTATATGGCTTACCTTTTTGTATACTTATTCAATAAAAAGATTTAAAAAGAAAGTGTCAGCTCATGTTGTAGTCCAGTTCTATAAGCATTATTAGAAGATGAACCATGAATATTTGTGATTAATTAAATCTCAAATATAAGAATAGACCTTTATGTGTATCACATCTCTCTGGATTTAATGGTTCATCCTGAATCATTATATATCTTATGAAGCATTTTGAATGTAATTGTAATGTGGAAAATGTAGCAACCAATTCCACACCAACACCTCCCATCCCCCTCCTGGCCAAGTCCCATCCACAACAATGTGATTGTGACCAGATAATCTGTTATAGTAATTTTGCTTGTGGTAGGTATTGGCTAGGGCACTGAATATTTTATTCGTTGAAAAAATGCCCATGGGATCTTTTGCACAGCGTGAAAGGAAAGTATGATTAAGATCTCATCAAAAATTCTCCACCTTTGAGAAACAGCAATCCTTCAGTAATGTCTTGATGAAGGATCTCAGCGTGAAACGTCTCCTCTTTTCCATTGATACTGCCTGGCCTGCTGAGTTCCTCCAGCAATTTGTGTATGTTGCTTGGATTTCCAGTATCTGCAGATTTTCTGCTGTTTGTTCATCAGCAATGCATTGGCAAGTCTGTCCAAATCCTTTTGCAGTCTCAAGTGAGTTTTGAACCTTTTATCCCTGATTGGGGTGGGTGACAATGTTGTCCCTGATCCAACTCTGCACTGCATCTCATTGGTAGTATGCAATGTGACTGTACTGATCAATTTTCATTTTTAAGTGTTTATGTGCTAATGTATACTTTTGCTGATTAATGTAGGAAATTTAATTTTGTAGCTACATTTAAGTGTAATTCCAAATGTACCACCGGCAGTAAATAAAGCAAAGTTTTCCTGAATGATGATGTGATACAGCATTCCCAATGATTGAGGCATGTACAGCTGATGTAAAAGTTGGCTCCAGCCTTAGAGACAAAACTGGGAAATGGCCCAATTTGAATCCATATTCTTGATCATTTCCTGGAGGGTAGGTGACTAATTCACTGAGTCTTCAGTGTTTTCTTTAATTGCCTGTCAATAATGGAATGAATGAGTAGCCCTTGAGCTAAATTTGAACTGTATGCTTTGGAGTTAGGAAGAAAGTGGCATTATCTCATTGTGTGTTATAAAATTTTGAGGTGAATTTGAAAGAAAGATGCTGAGAGACCTTTAACCTTTAGTATAGGACTTGTGGGTGCAGTCTTAGGATAAGGGAACTATTTAGGACCAAGCTGAGAAATTTGTTTGCAAAGCTGTAAATCTTTTGGAATTCACCGCTTTGGAGGTCTATGGATATCCAATCTTTGAATATATTCAAGATGATATGGTACAACTATAAGAGAATCTAAGGATGTTAGGTTCATGCAGACAGTGGATGTATTCTTATTGATTGGCAGAGTGAATAGAGGGGCCAGTTTGCAAGTTTGAGATCATCTATCTATAATAGCAGAATTTTATACAAAAGAATACACAATAGTCATCTGAAAACAGCAGTATGTAATTTAGCATGTCTCTTTAGTGCTGCAAAGTATCGTTGCTGTGCCTTCCAGGATCAATTAAAGGCTAATTTTACTTGGAATTTTTTTCCCTGCATACTTTACAATGTGGCGACAGAAGTCAATTAGACGTTAATTTAACTTGGAAAGATTTATTTGCCCTTTACAAATAGCTGATTTATTTCCTTTTTGTTGCAGAAATTTGCATCACAAAAATATTAATGTCAGTTCATTGAATGTATATTAAGATGCATATGATAGTTTTGAAATACTGAGATACTGAATGGCAACAAATTTGTGTCTTAGTGCCTTTACAACATTTAAATGTCATAATAAATACAGCCATTTTAACCAAAAATCACTTCTGTTCATGTTAATGCTGAGAAAAGGTCTGAATGAGGTTGTGATTGGTTTTCAGTACCATAACACATTTAAGAGAATGTGGAAGCGCGGAATGAAAAAAGTTGTCAACAACACTCTTCTTGTCTTAAGTGTTTCGGACATGATGCTAGCCGGATGTAGTTTTGCTTTGTAATGTATGCTTGTTCATTTAGAAGCTCTTCTCCTCGCTGTTATCAAGATCCCACTAAAATTCACCAGAGGGGAGGTGGTGGTGTGCTGAAAGTGTGAGAAATCTTGAATTGGAATTCTCATTTTCATTTTAAAAATCTTTTTATTGATACATAATCTTCTCCAGCTGTAAAATGATACAAGACTTCAACAAATTGATATATATACAGTTAATAAAGCTGATGAAAAAAACTTAATCAAAAAGGAGTAATATATGATAATGAAAAAAAAATATTTTTTTATAAAGAAGGAAAAAAGAGAACCCCCAACTAACTAAAAGAAAAAAAACTCACTAACTACAAGAGAAAGAAAAAGAAAATCAACCGCCAATTCACATTTATATAAAATAAGATTGGAAGGAAACCATATAAATTAATTCAAATTAAATGATAATATTTGGCAAAAGAGCCCATTCTTCTCTCAAAATCAAATCGAGGATCAAAAGTTCTACTTTTAATTTCTTCCAAGCTAAGATATAACATTACTTGAGAAAACTATTGAATTAATATAGGGACAGAGGTATCTTTCCATTTCAATAAAATAGCCCTTCTTGCCAACAATGTGACAAATACAATTACATGTTCGTCTGAAGATGAAATACGCTGAATATGATGCGTTCCGCTGAATATTCCAAATAAGACAGTCAATGTATTAGGTTGTAAATTAATTTTCAGAGCTTTAGAAATTGTAGAAAATAAAGATTTCCAAAAAGATTTTAATGAAGAACATGACCAGAACATATGTGACAAAATGGCTACTTCAGTTTTACACCTATCACAATAGTAGTCTATGTTAGGAAATATTTTGGATAGTCTCTCCTTTGTTAAATAATAACGGTGAACAATTTTAAATTGAAATGAACAGTGATTGGCACATTTCGAAGAAGAATTGACCATTTTCAAAACTCACAACCTGTCTTCATTAACAAAGGTTAAGTTCTCTCTCCCAATCTTGTTTAATCTTCAGTGAGAGGTTATCTTTTTATAGTAAAAATAAATTATAAATTCTACCAATGGAACCTCTCACTAGGATTCATATTCAAAATAGTATCCAACAAATCAGATTCTTGCATATATGGAAACTTAGATAAGTATTTTTGTAAAAAAAATGTCTAACCTGAAAATATTGCAGGAAATGTGTCTGAGAGAGAATATTTGCTAATTAACTCTTCAAAAGTCATCAATCGACCATCACAAAATAAATCTGCAAAAGAACAGATCCCATTATTTCTCCATAAGAGAAAAAATGGGATCGGTTATTAATGGTTTAAATAGAAAATTTCGATATAAAGAGCTAGACAATTTAAATTATTTAAAATTAAAAGAGTTGTGAAACTGAAACCAAATCCGTAAGGTCTATTTAATAACAGGGTAGAGATTTAAATTTGGAATTTTAGCAAGTTGTAAAGATAATGGAGCTCCTAATAATGAGGTTAAATGAAATTGTTTGATAGCTTTTAATTCCAAATCAATCCAAGCTGGATTTTGGCTCTTATCGAGCCAAAAAATGCCAAAAACATAATTGTCGAATATTACAGCCCAATAATACAATCTTAAATTAGGTAATGCAAGTCCAACATCTTTTTTAAGTTTTTGTAAATGATACTTATTAATTCTTGTTTTTTTATTATTCCAAATAAAGGACCAAATAATAGAATCAATTTGATCAAAAAAATTTTTGGTTAAAAAGATAGGTATATTTTGAAAAATATATAAAAATCTAGGTAAAATCATTATTTTCACGGCATGAATATGACCTATTAAAGAACGTGTAAGTGGGTTTCATCTAGAAAATAATTGTTTCATAGAGTCCATTAAAGGAACTACATTAGCTTTATAAAGATCTTTATATTTTTTAGTAATGATAATACCTAAATATTTAAAAGAATTCATAATTCTAAATGGAATATCGTTATATATATAAAACAGGAGCATTTAATGGGAACAATTCACTTTTATTTAAGTTAAGTTTATATCCTGAAAATTTTCCAAAATCATTTAATATTTCCAAAAGATTAGGAATAGATTCTTCATGGTTCGAAATATAAACCAAAAGATCATCTGTGTAAAGAGAAATCTTATGTATGGTCCCATTTATAGACATACCATTTAGCTTCACGGAGTATTGTAACCAAAGGCTCCAGTACAAGATTAAATAATAAAGGACCTCGTGAGAGTGAAAAAAAAAGAGACCTGAAATTATTAGTAATAACGGTGGCAATAGGATTCATTTGAATCCACTTATTATGAAATTCTGCATATATAGTGGATTCCAGTTAATTGGGACATATCAGGTCCAGTATATTTTGGCCCAATTAAGCAGCTGCCCCAATTAGCCAAAGTTTCATGGAAATAGTTAAAAAGACAAACTACCATTTAACTGAGTAATAAATTATTTTAAAAAATGGAATATAAAACAAATTAGAACACTACCAATACTTCTACGGTACTGTAAAACGGGGTTTTTGACGGAGGAATTCATTCAGTGTAGGCTGTCATGTGCTTTTGACTGTAAATGAACAAAATCAGTGCAGACACTACTGCAGATAATGGACTACCTTCATATAAGGCTTTCGATGATTACGTCCTCCAAATCTTCATTTTCATTGGTAACATTCAGAATAGAGTTAATGTGGATTCCAGTTCATGAGAGAACCAGGAAAGAAAGCTTGTTGTTATAATACCTGAGTATCCCAGTAGACCCAGATACAGCCATTGGACGCCACCCTAAGTGACATCCTAGACTTGAGACAGATTGACATCTGCCTGAGAAGCTACTTAACCTGGGAGTGGCTGAATGGTGATGGTTTGCTTTGGAATTTGTAGCTGCATCTAATTACTTTGTACAAAGCATGTCACATTTTACCTTAATTTATCTGCGTTTTCAGATAGTAAATTGTCTCTCTGAATATAAACTTCACATTGTAATTAAAATTTTCTATCTATAGTGGTGATGTGGCAGTTTGGTTGTCCTCTATGTTGTACTCGCAAGTCCGACAATCCTTTTCTTCTAGTTCCTCAAAAAATTATTATTGAAATTAAGGTACAGTTATGACTTTGAAGCCCGAATTGCATTACATCTACCTGTTCTGGTCAGTTATTTACTAAGCCAGAGGTGGTGAACATTTTAGAGAGAATGTGCCTAAACTGGCTATGATCTAAAAGATGTCATTTTACGAGCCATGGTAATTTTGAGCAGAGATTATCATTGACTAATGAATTATTAGCAATAATTATAGACTGTTTTAATGGAAAAGGATGTCATATGTTGCTTATTTTATTGTTTTAATATTAATAAAAGTACAACAGACAGATTGAAAGAAATGAAAGAAGCTTTTTAAAAAACCTGTTATTGTAACCGTTTACTATCCAAGCACGATGTACGCCAGGTTTGTGAGGATTTCAAAACATATCATACAACATCATGTGTTCTTGCAACCACCTAGCTGGCACAAGCCGGTGTCATGTGATTCCTGTAGAAATATATTGCTGTCAGGTTGTTTTTAAAAAAAATAATTCGCTAAAAGATGATCACTAATTATCATTGAGGGTTCAAGAATTGAGGGATTGCACTGCATGCTGTGTACCAACAAAACTTTTGCAGATGCCATCATGGGCACTCATCCCACCCCAGTTAACTAGGTCTTAACCTGTTTCAGAAAGTGCAAGAGTGGGGAAAACCCCAGAGCCTGCTCTGTCATTCAACAAGAATCCTTGCTGATTAGGTTGTGGTCTCAATTCCACTTTCCTGCCTATTCTCCATAAATGATTCCCCTATTATCCAAAAATCTGTTTCTCATTTAGTATGGTCAACATTTACATCTATTTATCTGAGTGGTGTATTCCAAAGTTTCACAACCCTCTGGGAGAATAAATTCCTCTTCATACCTGCTTCAGATTGGGCTCCACTTATTCTAAAACCTTGCTCTTGGTTCTTTATTCCTCAATGATGGAAAACATCTTGTCTGCTTCTAACATATCAGTTCAGTAAAGTTACCTAGCATTCGTCTCACATCCATTGAGTTTGAGCCCAGACTGATTGGTCTTTCCTTAAAGAATGTTCCTTTACCTCGGGAATCTTCCTATTGAATTTTCTTTGAACTGCCCATTGCTTCCTTGAATGTACCTTTGTTCTTATGAAAGAATGCAGGAGAATGAGGTTGATAGAGAAAATAAATCAGCTATGATGGAATGGTGGAGCAGGCTTGATGGCCGAATGGCCTAATTCTGCTGCTATGTCTTATGAGGAGATCAGAATTTCACACAATGTATAGTTTACTTGGAAACTTCACGCAGTAGTGTTAGGTTGGGAGGGCGGGGTTGGAGAGTAGGATGACGAAATAACTTTCAACAGTAATAGTGGCAATAGCTTATTAGCCACATGTTTTTATATGCACTTTGCTTGGCTTTTCTTTATCACTTGAGTTGAGTATGATGTTCCTCAAAGGGTGGGTCCTCAGGCGGCCATAGAGGACAATCTGCGATCTACATTACCAGGATATTAGGGTGAATTTCCAAATGGAGAATGCCTATGCGTAACTTTGCTGGGAAACCTGATGTACTACCACACAATCCTCAACAGATCAGAGTCAAGGACCAGTGAGATGGAGTTCTAGAAGACCCTTCTCTGCTGCCTTCCTCTGACTTTCACTGCCATTGTGATATGTCATCATTTACCCCCAGCTCTACCATTGACGTCTTGAATAGTTGGCTCTTTGTCTGGTATCTCCCCCTTGACCTTACCACCATGGGTGACCTTACCAGGAGCTAAGTACACGGATAAAAACTGCATCGTTCTCAGAATCTCAGGGACAAGGTGATGGTCCGCAGATAAGAGTGTACGATAGGTAGTCAATAAAAACAGAAAATCAGATACTCAGTTGGTCAAGTACCATTTATGAAGAGAGAAATAGCATTAGTATTTCAGTTTGATCTTTTATCAGAACAGGAGAATAATGTGGGCTGCCTTAATGACTATCGCCCAGTGGCACTCACATCGACAGTGATGAAATGCTTTGAGAGTTTGATTATGGCTAGACTGAACTCCTGCGTCAGCAAGGACCTGGACCCATTGCAATTTACCTATTGCCACAATAGGTCAATGGTAGACGCAATCTCAATGGCTCTCCACATGGCTTTAGACCGCTTGGACAACACAAACACCAATGTCAGGATGCTGTTCATCGACTATAGCTCAGCATTTAATACGATCATTCCCACAATCTTGATTGAGAAGTTGCAGAACCTGGGCCTTTGTACCTCCCTCTGCAATTGGGTCCTCAGCTTCCTAACCGGAAGACCACAGTCTGTGCGGATTGGTTATAACATATCATCCTCACTGACGATCAACACTGGCGCACCTCAGGGGTGTGCGCTTAGCCCACTGCTCTACTCTCTATATACACAAGACTGTGTGGTAGAATCTCTGGTGGTGATGAGAGGGCGTACAGGAGTGAGATATGCCAACTAGTGGAGTGGTGCCACAGCAGCATCCTAGGATTTAATGTAGGTAAGACGAAAGAGCTGATTGTGGACTTCAGGAAGGGTAAGATGAAGGAACACATACCAATCCTCATAGAGGGATCAGAAGTGGAGAGAATGAGCAGTTTCAAGTTCCTGGATGTCAAGATCTCTGAGGATCTAACCTGGTTCCAACATGTCAATGTAGTCATAAAGAAGACAAGATAGTGGCTATACTTTATTAGGAGTTTGAAGAGATTTGGCGTGTCAACAAATACACTCAAAAACTTTTACAGTTGTACTGTGGAGAGCATTCTGACAGGCTGCATCACTGTCTGGTATGGAGGGAGCTACTGCACAGGACCGAAAGAAGCTGTAAAGGCTGTCAATCTAGTCAGCTCCATCTTGGGTACTAGCCTACAAAGTACCCTGGACATCTTTCGGGAACGGTGTCTCAGAAAGGCAGCGTCCATTATTAAGGACCTCCAGCATCCAGGGCATGCCCTTTTCACACTCAGCGATTCAGGAACAGCTACTTCCCCTCTGCCATCCAATTCCTAAATGGACCTTGAATCTTTGGACACTACCTCACTTTTTTAAACATACAGTATTTCTGTTTTTGCACGTTTTAAAAAATCTATTCAGCATACATAATTGCTTTACTTGTTTATTCATTACTGTTATTATTTCTTTTTCTCTGCTGGATTATGTATTAACAAATTTCACGTCACATGCCGGTGATAACAAACCTGATTCTGATTCTGAAAAGACAGACCCCTATTTTTTCACAGTTCTTATAAAATGCCATTGATCTGAAACTTTTTTCTGACCCACCTAGCAATTTCTGCATTTCTTTTTTTTAATGTTTCCAACACGTGTGATACGTGGTCTGTACATACCGGCTGTGTGCTGAAAAAAACACAACAGCTCCTCTTTCACCTCAGTTGGTTGAAGAACTTTGGTATGGGCCTCTAAGTCCTAAGAACTTTCTACAGGGGCACAATTGAGAGCATCCTGACTGGCTGCATCACTGCCTGGTATGGGAACTGTACCTCGCTTAATCGCAGCACTCTGCAGAGAGTGGTGTGGACAGCCCAGCACATCTGTAGATGTGAACTCCCCACTATTCAGGACAGTTACAAAGACAGGTGTGTAAAAAGGGCTCAAAGGATCATTGGGGACCTGAGTCACCCCAACCACAAACTGTTCCAACTGCTACCATCCAGGAAATGGTACCACAGCATAAAAGCCAGCTCCGGGACAGTTTCTTCCACCATGCTACCAGACTGATTAATTCATGCTGATGCAATTGTATTTCTATGTTATACTGACTGTCCTGTTGTTCATACTATTTATTAAAGATTATTGTAAATTGCACATTGCATATTCAGATGAAGATGTAACATCTTCCTGTGTGTGAAAGATGTAAGTAATAAAGTCAATTCAATTCAAAACTTGTTTAGATATACAGCTGGCCACCTTCATCTTCCACCTTCCAATTCCACCTTCATCTACTTGAACCACCGTCGTAAGTTAATATAACACTCTTGGTTCATCAATCCACTTTCATAGTGTTAGTTGGAACCGATGGTACCATCTAAAAGCACCACAGTTGGTTTAGCAGTGCAAGGATGGTATTTAGCAGAATTGCTGTGTAAGCAGCAGTGTTGAAAACAGTCGTGTCTTCAAAGTACTGCTAAAGATGATAGGTGATTGCTTCAAAACCTAAGAGAATAATTATTGGAGAGTAATTATTGGCTAATTGGGTGATGGATTGTCACAAGACAAAATGTAGCTTAATTACTGCAACAAATCTGAGTTAATCTCACCAGAGTGTTCAGACTTGGAGAGGATGCCACTATTGTTGCAATTACCTTGAAACAATTTTAAGTTGCTGTGTCCATCAGAGATTGGAATGATGAAATCTTTTGACAGGGAGCTAATTCTTCATCTCATCCTCTTGGTATTTATTGCTTATTTATATTTTATTATTATTTCTTTGCGGAGTTTGTTGTCTTTTGCACACTGGTTCAATGCCCACGTTGGTGTAGTCTTTCATTGATTCTATTCTGGTTATAATTCTATTATGTATTTATTGAGTATACCCACTAGAAAATGAATCTCAGGGTTGTATATGCTGACATATATGTACTTTGATAATAAATTTACTTTGCACTTTTTTAAAAAATGGCTTTCCTTTTGCTTGAATTCCTTCCGCAGTTCTGTTTCGTGAAGCGGTTTATTTGGCTATGGCAAATAGGCCATTTATCATCTTGCCCGTTGGCTTTGTTGGCACCTTGTCACATTCTTGCAGGGCTAAGGAATTCATTGTTCTTATTTGAACTGATAAGAACAAAAAAGAATTTTCTGCTTGGGAAATGTGGAATGTTGACAAGGGATGATAGGGCTATACTTTCCCAAGCTTTTGACTGCACTGCTATAATGGAGAAGATATTGCCTTGGGAGCGCCAGAGAGTGGAGCATTAACCTCTAGTTGAGTCCTTCCACACCCTGTGCAGAAATTGAACAGCTTACAGAAACATGGTGACATTCATTTCAGGGGGAGATCTGACATTCATTTCAGGGGGAGCTTTAGGTGTGTGTGTGCTCCTGCAATGCTGGCCTCTTGTGTAATCTCAATTCTGTTGGTGATGAATCAAACATTTTGCGCTCTTTGTGGGTCATGTGCCAACTATAACCAAAGGCTGAAATTCATGGCCCCTACTCAATAAATTAATACTTCAGCAGTCATGTTTCAAGTTGTTCAAACAAATTTTAAGTGTCAGCAGCCTAACTCTGATCATAATCCATTCATCCACTACTTCCATACTGAGTTGAGTTGCCTTCCAAGGAGGTGGCAGACATACTTTTAAAATTTTCACCCTTATTTTTAATTCCCTTACTGTCTTGCCTCTATAAATATTCTCCTCCAGTTTAAAAATTCCTTTGCACTTACGATTTTAGCCTCTTTTGCTGGTCTCCAAGTTTAACTGCTTCACGTCCGGTGTTCCAGTATTCAGCTGCTGCTACTTTGTCTCTGAAGGTTCATCCCAAAGCACCCCAAGCTCTCTCGAATAAGAATGAAAAATACAGGAATAATTCAGCAGAATAGGCAGCAACTACAAAGGGAAACATTTTGGATTGATAAACTTTCTGGTAAAAATGCTTCTTAAAATTCCGACGAAAATTCAAGATTCTGACCATCTTCCCTAATATCCTTTTATTCAGTGTAGTGTGAATTTATTTTTGACAATGTTCTTCAGATGGAGCTCAAGATGTTTATTTTAGTCTGTATATAAATGGAAATTGTTGTTATTCTTGCTTGTTATCATTTATGGACATGTTTAGAAAGAAGTGCATACTCAGTATTTTCCATCCACAACATAGAAGCAGACTATTAAGAGCAAGGGTTTTGTGCTAGTTTTAAATTTTGCTTGAGGCCTCTCCCAAACTACTACTAAAATGATTGTCTATCCTTCTCATTCTTAAGCTTACACAAATTCATCTTGTTTAATTTTAAGTATATTTACGCTGTCATCCCAACCACTTCTCAGCAAGTTCCATATTTTAATCAGTCAATGAGCAAAGAAACTTCTCTTGGATTTCATGATGGACTTTTCAGAGTAACTCTAGTATTTATGGCCTCTAGTTCTAGTGTACTCTGCACATAGAGCTTACTGGTAAATCCTGGTGCTTCCAGGACTTCTGTACCTGTATTTTCCAAATTTACTGACCGTTTTGATTTCTTGCTGGTTTTCGTGCAACCAGCTTGGGATCTGGTTTGAGACAATGTTTAAGTCTGTAGATTTAAAGCAAATTGAAAGAAGTTCTTTAAATTTCAGTAAACTTTAATCTAACCATGCCTCTTTCAAAAACTTACATTTTTAATGTAATTATTACCATCATATTTAATAGTTTTTAATTTTCTCCAATATTGGGACAGTTTAAAAAGCTAATGTTTGCTTCGATACCTGGCAAAGCTATGGTGGGGCTTTGATAGCCAGTAAAACATTCAAGAACACATTGGAGAAGGTTTTCCTCAGCACGCTGTTGGGACTTGCCCAGCACTTAAATTGTAGGACTTGAATCTAGAACATTTCAAGCCATTGCATTATGCCCTGCATGTCTAGGCAAGGTAAGTAAGAACATGGGGAGGTCACAGTTAGCAGTTCGCCATTGAAGCCCTTTTCTGTAACTAAATTCTTTGGTAATCTTGAAGGCATCTGCCAGATCCCCTCTTGGCTTTGTTAACTAGAAGAAACCCTTTTCCTGTTCCATCATTCTCCATAGATATAACCTCTGTTGTTGTAGTATTACCTTTGTAAATCTATTTCTGCCTTTTGTCAGAAGCTCTGCATCCTTTCCATAAATTGGAGGCCTGTTCATGTGGTCCATGTGTAGTGTACACAAAATTCGTGAGGTAAAAAATTCTCAGCCTTATTTGCGTATCCCTCCATGGATCTCTCCTCCCTATCTCCTGTGACCTCCCTCAGAATTCGGTCCTACTATCTGAGGTATGGTGACCTTCAAATCTAATCTCTCTGCATTCTCAATTTTAGTCCCTCTTACAGCACTTCTGAAATTCACTGCTTAAGCCACTTCATCCCCCCAATCCCTGCCTCATCTTTGTATAACTTAAAGATTTCCCTCTGACCAAAGGTAATTTGCCTTAATACTTCCAAGTGCAGATTATTGACAAATTTTATTTGATAATCAATTCTGTTGAGCTCCTTTAAGACGGCATTTGAAAATAACTTGTAGATGTATAAAGGAAAAGAGCCAGAGGTAGTTTAAGGAGGGATTTCCAGGGACAACTATCTTCATAACTGGAAGGTAGGTAGCAATTGGGAACACACGAGTTCAGATTTGAAGGACTGAATATTTCAAAGGTTGCAGAGCTGGTACAGGTCACCGAGGTGGAGGGAGTTGAAACCATGTATGAATTTGTAAATAAAAATGAGAATCTTGATTATAGACCACGTGTGGAGTGTGTTGAACAGTCCTGGTCTGCATTGAACCAATTAAATTCAATTTATAATTATATGTTATTTACTAACTTGATTTGTGCCCATTGCCAGTTGGTAGATTAAGTTTTGAATTCTAAATTGGACATTTTTAAATGCTTTCTTTTAATGCCTTTGCACCACTTTAAAAACTACTGAATTTGAAATCCCATTTTAAATTACTACAAATGGATACAACTGATGAGAATGAATTTCCTGGGCCGGGAGTCATGGCCTGTTTTACAGGGCTGGGATCAGTCTCTATTTTGGTCTTATGAAAGACAGGGGACACTCAATTAACCGTGGGCACTAAATTCCTCCATCTTATAAACTAATTAACTAGGCAAATCATACAGGTAACTGCAGCCTAATGGATTATGTTCCTGTCTGTTTTAAAGCAGTAATAGATTGCACATGCAAACTTCAATGCGGACAGCTAGGTAGGAGGGAGATCTTGGTTGGAACAATAAATATTGCTTGTAATATTAGCTTGCAAGAGATTTTAATAGTATAGCACAGGAACAAGCCCTTTGGCCTACGAGGTTGCACTGACCATGATAACAATCTGGACTAATTCCATCTGCCTCTTCACTGTCTTTATGCTCCATTGCCTGTCCAAATTCCTCTATAAAGTTGCAAACATATCTGCTTCCGTAAACCCCTTTAGCAGTGTGATCAGGCACCTCTTATAAACCACTGTACATTTATACTAACAGTCATAATTTTAAAATTTTCCTCTCAAATCTGCTTTAACCTTTCCACTTCACCATAATGCTATGCTCTCCATTATCTGACATTTCCACCCAGGGAAAAAGACTCTTATCTACCCCATCTAGGCCTCTTCTTCCTAACTTTATACATCTATCTGTTGGCTATCGGCTTTTGATGTGCTAAAAGAAACAAATATATTGTTTTAGCTAATACTTTATAATCCAGGCAGCATCTGGATGGATCTCTTCTGCATCCTCCTCAAAGTCCTCATATCTTTCCTATAACGTGGTGACCAGAACTGTACACGTTATTCCAAACAACAGGAATTCTGCAGATGCTGGAAATTCAAGCAACACACATCAAAGTTGCTGGTGAACACAGCAGGCCAAGCAACATCTGTAGGAAGAGGTACAGTCGACGTTTCAGGCCGAGACCCTTCGTCAGGACTAACTGAAGGAAGAGTTAGTAAGAGATTTGAAAGTGGGAGAGGGAGGGGGAGATCAAAAATGATAGGAGAAGACAGGAGGGGGAGGGATGGAGCCAAGAGCTGGACAGGTGATTGGCAAAGGGGATATGAGAGGATCATGGGACAGGAGGCCCAGGGAGAAGGAAAAGCGGGGGGGGAACCCAGAGGATGGGCAAAGGGTGTAGTGAGAGGGATAGAGGGAGAAAAAGGAGAGAGAGAAAAAGAATGTGTGTAGATAAATAAATAAATACTGGATGGAGTACGAGGGGGAGGTGGGGCATTAGCGGAAGTTTGCGAAGTCCGCCAATGCCCCACCTCCTGCTCATACCCCATCCGTTATTTATATACACACTTCTTTCTCTCACTCTCCTTTTTTCCCCTCTGTCCCTCTGACTATACCCCTTGCACATCCTCTGGGTTCTCCCTCCCTCCTTGTATTTCTCTCCGGACCTCCTGTCCATGATCCTCTCATATCCCCTTTGCCAATCACCTGTCCAGCTCTTGGCTCCATCCCTCCCCCTTCTGTCTTCTCCTATCATTTTGGATCTCCCCCTCCCCCTCCCACTTTCAAATCTCTTACTAGCTCTTCCTTCAGTTAGTCCTGACGAAGGGCCTTGGCCTGAAATGCTGACTGCACCTCTTCCTACAGATGCTGCCTGGCCTGCGGCGTTCACCATCAACTTTGACGTTATTCCAAATATGGGGTAACCAAAGGTTTATGTAGTGATTTGCCAGCTTTTATGCTCAATGCTCTGACCAATGAAGACAAGAAAGGGGTATACACATTTACCATCCTGTCTACTGTTTTGCCACTAACCAGCCCTTCTTCATTTTCACCCAAAATCAATTTTATGCTTCTCAAACTTCAGCTCCCAGCACTGAATCGTGTAAACAACAGATCGACAGTCATATTTACACCTTTCCCCTACTACCCTGTTTTCTATTGCCATGCGAATGATGAATCGGATCTACCTAGTCACCTTAAATCCCATGTGCCTTAGTTTTCTGGATCCAAACTGTCATGAGGGACTTTATCAAAAGCTGTACCGAAGCCCACATGCATGACCTTCACTGCTCTTCCTTCAATCATTTCTGTCAAGTCCTCAAAAAGATGTTGGGCACGTGGCCAAGTGGATGAGGCGTTCATCTACTGATCTCAAGGTCGCTAGTTCGAGTCTCAGCTGTGGCAGCGTGTTTGTGCCCTTGAGCAAGGCACTTAATCACATGTTGCTCTAGCCTGTGCGAGGAGTGGCGCCCCACACAGACTTTCAATCTGCTCCTTGTAAGGCATGAAAATGCCCGACACAGGCCTCTCATGGTCTGAGTCAACGTTCCCTCCCTCCCCTCAAAAAGAAGTCAATCATGTTTGTAAGATGTGACGTCCTCCTTACAAATGCGTGTTGACTGTCCCTAATAAGTCCATGCTCATTAAGTGGTCCACAGTTTCAGAAAGGTAAAAATATATATATTGTGCACCTTTAGAAAGTTTTTAGCTGTAGGTTGGCCAGGCATTAAGAATTGAGGGAAGTTTTGTCATTAAACAAAAACATTCCAGAGAGGCTGATAACAGGAAGATGATCAGAGTGCCTACTAACCCAGTGCGCTCTCAGACATTTAAATCTGATTGGTAGCATATGAAATGATAGATACTGTATTGTTATGTTTTCTTTTAATCAGAACTGAAATACAGAGACTTTGAAATATCTTGATATCCTAGAAAATTCTGTTTTGTTACTGACTCGTTTGATTCAAAGTAAATTTATTATCAAAGTATTTATGCAGTATCGTCTGAGATCCTGAGATTTGTCTTCCCACAGAAACTAAGAAAACCACAGACCTCGTTCAGAGAAAACAGCAAACCCCCAACGCACAAAAAAAAGAACAAATTGCCCAAGCAGCAAAGTAACGAACGAGAAACACAGAATACAAAATATCAAATCACAAAGTCATCGAAAGCATCCAGGGATATTCAGTTCAGTTCAACCCAGTGCTGCATCACTTGTTCTCTGCAGGCTGCAGCGCCAGTTTGCCCTGATCAAAATCGCACAAAATAGCAGCGAGAAAAGGAACGCCCAGAAGCTCATAACGTGAGCTGCAGTCCAATCCACAAGCCGCATTGATTAAACCTTCCTGATGGTGTTCTTTCTGGAGTTACCATGATTTATTTTATCATATTGTAGCCCGAATCACTTAGAGGATTGCCATGAGGTGAGCATTTGATGAGCAGGCTCTATATCACCTCTTCATTTATTGCAATAAAAGGAAGATTCCACAAAAAGCAGCAGAGAAAAAAAATGCGCGCAAATATGTGAGCTTGAAGATAAATAGTCTGTGATTTTATTTCCAGCCTCTTTCCTTCTGTAGCAGGTGGTGGAATGGGTATTTGAGCTACTATAAGTAGTAAGACACGGGCGCCACAGTAGTGTAGTGGTTAGCACAACGGTTAACAGTGCAGGCAATCTGGGTTCAAGTCCCACGGCTACCTATAAGGTTTATACATTTTCCCCATTACTGTGTTGGTTTCCTCCGGGTGCCTTGGTTTCCTCCCACAATCCAAAGACCACAGTTGGTAGGTTAATTGGTCATTGTAAATTGTCTTCCGGTTAGGGTCAGATTAAATCGAGGGATTGCTGGGCAGTGTGGCTTGAAGGGTCAGAAGGGTCTATTCCATGTTGTTACTCTATAAACAAATAAATAAGTAAATGCATTTTAGCCTTCACTAGCAGTTGCCATGTTGCTGGAGCATAAATGTCACTAGATTACAGCAGAAAACCTGTTAAATTGGATGGGTATGGTAGTACTGCAAATAAGCACGACACAATGCACATTGAAACCATGAACACTACCTCAATACTATCTTTTGCACTACTTAGTTAATTTAACTGATATATAATATTTACTGTAATTCAGTTTTTATTTTTATGTATTGCGGCCACAAAAACACCAAATTTCATGACACATGAGGCTAATATTAAACCTGATTCTGATTCTAGGGTGCACTAGTTTGCAGCAGAACAATGATACTAGGGATCAGGACGGCTCTGTAGTCTTGCTGAAGAGATTAATTAGGTTATACTGTCTCACTGTCCATGCTTCCGAAACATCAGAACTGAAGCAAAATGCAGTGACTTCGCTTTGCACTACAATGTTGTCTGCTGCAGAGTGGGTGGTTTGTTTAAGTCAGGAATTTCCTGGTTGCAGGGCAGAAATTCTTCGCAACAATGATTCCTTTACAGTGATTATAGACGTGAATTTCCTTTGTGTGAACTTCATTTATGGAATGTCCCAGTGGACAGTTGTATCAGAACTGAGCTTAAATCATGATTTTGTTTTATTATTGGTAGTGAGAAGCTAAGGGGAAAAGGTTGAAGGCTCATAATGCAGAATGTTATAGCTGAAAGGGGAAAAGAAAGAAGGTAACTCATGATTAATCGACCTAAATGTTAAACATGAGTTGCTTGTAGCCTGAGGATTGTATGAGGAAAGACCGAGGTGGTAGGCAGTTCCAGTCTTGACTGACGTTTACGTCACTGTATCCTCTACCGCACCAGCTCTCGCGCTCTCATTAACCCACTGTTACAGCACTACATGCAGAAATTCAATCACACATTTAATGCTCTCAACTAAAATATACCGGGGTTTACACCATGGAGCGGCCTCTTGCTGTTGGATCTGAATCCAAAGGCTTGAATCCGCTGCCTGGCAGAGCCTGGACTGGAAACACCAGTGTGTTTCAGATGTGGTTGGGTTTCAACCAGCCAACCTGCTGTGAGACTCCGTTCCGTGCACAGAGCTGGTCTCCCTTTTGCCACCGGCATGCGTAGTTACCTGGAGCAAAATTGGAGGAATCCAAAGCCTGAGTTATATATCAATTTCCTTTGCTTTCATTAGTGAGACAGTTTGACTTGCCCAACAATAACAAAAGCCTGGAGCCCAGGGGTGTTGACACTAATAGTAGTATTTCCACTGATGCCTTGCTGACTGAGATCAGTTAACTTTGTATTCACAATAGATCAAATAGATCAAATCTCATGGTTGTGTGCCTCAGTACTTTGCAGAACAGTGCCCACATAGCTTCATGGGACAGGGAGCCAAAGTAGTGGGGCGTGGAATCTGCCTTCTATCATTATATGTATGAATAATACCCCGAAGTACACGTCAAAACAAAAATATTTGCCATATAGGCAATGTATAATGTATGTCAGCATTTTGTTTTAAGAATATGAACTTTTATTGTGTATGAACCACTGATCAATTATGTTGATTGTTGGGCTTGCTGCAACATGATATCTTGGGTCTAAATGCAAATGATGTTAGTGGCAATTATTAATTTTCAATGCCAACTTATTTCTAACTCGCTATATTGGATGTATTTGACTAAATATATTTTAATTACTTAATAACTTTGCCCAACAATTGTAACAAAATAGCAATTTTGTCCAATAAACCACCCCTGAATTTAAGCAACAGTGAAATTTTAGAACTAATCAAAGCAGTAATGTCTTGCTGCAGAGATTTGCAAACGTGTTTGTTTTACTCCACTTTATTCTGTCCCGTGCCCTCTCCCAAACTTTTTTTAAACAGTTTTCTCCCATTCCATCACCATCACCATGTCCATCAGTTTGAAAGCTCAGGTCTCGATGCATTGTTGGTTCATGGTAGAGATGGCATTTGTTCAAGCAAACTTTCCTGAACTAATCTCTGTGTACATGTGATTGTGATTCTGAAAATGTATTATTTTGTCTAAATGTCAAAATTTGTTGAAATATACCAAAGGTTCAAAGTAAATGTTATTATCAAAGTGCATTAGAGTCAGGTTTAGTATCACTGATATATGTCGAGAAATCTGCTAACCTTGCGGCAGCAGTACAATAAAGTACATAATAGAAAATAAGTGGTGATGTAGCGTTCATGGGTTCAATGTCCCTTCAGAATTCTGACATGTATGTCACCTTAATGTAACAGAATAAATAATGAAAGACCACCCAACTAGGGTGTTTGTCCAGAGCGCAGAAGACAACAAACTGTGCAAGTGCAACAGAAGAAACAATAATAATAAATAAATAAGCATTAAATATCAAAGAACATGAGATGAAGATTCCTTGAAAGTGAGTTCATTGGTTGTGGGAACATATGGGTGCTGGGGCAAGTGCAGTTCAGCGAAGTTGGTTCAAGAGCCTGATGGTTGAGGGATAGTAACTGTTCCTCAACCTGGTGGTGCAAGACCTGAGGCTCCTGTACCTTCATTTTGATGACAACAGTGAGAAGAGAACATGTCCTGGGTGGTGAGGGTCTCTGATGATGGATGCTGCTTTCCTGTGACAAAGTTTTATGTAGATGTGCTCAACAGTCGAAAGCATGATACAGTGGTATGCAAAAGTTTGGGCACCCCAGGATAAAATTTCTGTTACTGCGAATAGTTAAGTGAGTAGAAGATGAAATGGTCTCCAAAAGTCATAAAGTTAAAGATGAGACATTCTTTTCAACATTTTAAGCATGATGAGTGTATTATTTTTGTTTTGTACAATTTTAGAGTGAAAAAAAGGAAAGGAGCACCATGCAAAAGTTTGGGCACCCCAAAAGATTTTGAGCTCTCAGAAAACTTTTACCAAGGTCTCAGACCTTAATTAGCTTGTTAGCGCTATGGCTTGTTCACAGTCATCGTTAGGGAAGGCCAGGTGAAGCAAATTTCAAAGCTTTATAAGTACCCTGACTCCTCAAACCTTGTCCCAACAATCAGCAGTCATGGGCTCCTCTAAGCAGCTGCCTAGCACTCTGAAAATTAAAATAAATGATGCCCAAAAAGCAGGAGAAGGCTATAAGAAGATAGCAAAGCATTTTCAGGTAGTTGTTTCCTCAGTTCGTAATGTAATTAAGAAATGGCAGTTAACAGGAATGGTGGAGGTCAAGTTGAGGTCTGGAAGACCAAAAAAACTTTCCAAGAGAACTGCTCGTAGGATTGCTAGAAAGGCAAATCAAAACCCCCGTTTGACTTCAAAAGACCTTCAGAAAGATTTAGCGGACTCTGGAGTGGTGGTGCACTGTTCTACTGTGCAGTGACACCTGCACAAATATGACCTTCATGGAAGAGTCATCAGAAGAAAACCTCTCCTGCGTCCTCACCACAAAATTCAGTGTCAGAAGTTTGCAAAGGAACATCTAAACAAGCCTGTTGCATTTTGGAAACAAGTCCTGTGGACTGATGAAGTTAAAATAGAACTTTTTGGCTGCAATGAGCAAAGGTATGTTTGGTGAAAAAAGGTTGCAGAATTTCATGAAAAGAACACCTCTCCAACTGATAAGCATGGGGGTGGATCGATCATGCTTTGGGCTTATGTTGCAGCCAGTGGCACAGGGAACATTTCACTGGTAGAGGGAAGAATGAATTCAATTAAATACCAGCAAATTCTGGAAGCAAACATCACACCGTCTGTAAAAGAAAAAAAGCTGAAGATGAAAAGAGGATGGCTTCCACAACAGGATAATGATCCTAAACACACCTCAAAATCCACAATGGACTACCTCAAGAGGCGCAAGCTGAAGGTTTTGCCATGGCCCTCACAGTTCCCTGACCTAAACATCATCGAAAAATCTGTGGATAGACCTCAAAAGAGCGGTGCATGCAAGACGGCCCAAGAATCTCATAGAACTAGAAGCCTTTTGCAAGGAAGAATGAGCGAAAATCCCCCAAACAAGAATTGAAAGACTTTTAGCTGGCTACAGAAAGCGTTTCCAAGCTGTGGTACTTGCCAAAGGGAGTGTTACTAAGTACTGACCATGTAGGGTGCCTAAACTTTTGGTTTGGGCCCTTTTCCTTTTTTGTTATTTTGAAACTGTAAAAGGTGGAAATAAAAATGTAATCTTGCTTAAAATATTAAAGAAATGTGTCATCTTTAACTTTATGCCTTTTGGAAATCAGGTCATCTTTTACTCACTTAGCTATTCACAGTAACAGAAAGGTGCCCAAACTTTTGCATGCCACTGTGTATGTTGGCTGAACTGTTTTCATTTTAATCATTCAAAGAAAACAGTGTTGCTCTGCAAAGGCAGCATTTGTGTAGCTCCAGTGAGAAGGAATTCATGGACTTCACTTAATGGTAACTTGAAATTACACACTTAAAATTACGAGGGAGTACATGTGGACACTGAAGAATTGCTGGCACATAGTCACTGATTGTTCCCATTGGCGTCAGTGGTGTCAGCAGGCATTTAAAAGACAGAAAGATCCCACTGTAACAGAATCTGTGAAATAGTTAAGCAATTAATTGATTTTTTAAAAAATCACAGTAAAGAATCTTGCATTTATTTGACAAAAGCTTTTCATTATCCACATGAACAAGAAGACACATCTGCTTATGGTTGTACTGAAATGTCAGACTTGATTATTGAGAGGAGCACTAATTAAGCACTAAATATTTGGTATGATTATATTTACAAAGTAAGCAATTTTAATTGGGCGATATTTCCCATATTACTAATGGCGGGGAAGAAGGCTCACCAGTCCACATTGAGGGATCAGAAGTAGAAAGGGTGATTAGCTTCAAGTTCTTGGGTGTCAAGTTCTCTGAGGATCTATCCTGGGCCGAACATATTGATGCAGTTACAAAGGAGGCAGGTCAGTTGCTTAATTTCATTAGGAGTTTTAGGAGAGTTGGTACGTCTCCAAGCACACTTGCAAATTTCTGCAGATGTGCTGTGGAGAGCATTGTAACTGGTTGCACCGTCATCTGGTATTGAGAGGCCACTGCAGAGAAATAGAAAACGCTGCATGAAGCTGTAACCTCAGCTAGCCCCATCATGGGCACTAGTGTCCCCAGCATCCAGAACATCTTCAAAAGGTGATGCTTCAAAAAGACCACATCCATCATTAAGGAACTCATCACCAGGCCATGTCCTTTTCTCATTGTTATCGAGGAGGAGGTACAGGAGCCTGAAGACACACACTCAATTTTTCAGAAACAGTGTCTTCCCCTCCGCCATCAGATTTCTGAATGGACAATGAGCCCAAGGACACTGCCTTAGTATACTTTTCATTCTTTTTCCACTACTTAAGTTAATTTAATTTTCTTTCTATATACTACTTATTTTAATTTATAGTTTTTATTATGTATTGCAATGTACAGCTGCTGTATAACAACAAATTTCATGACGTATGCCAGAGATATTAAACCTGATTCTGTTTTTGAAATATTAGAATCATCATGTGCTTTGTAATGTCACTGCTCAAAATAATAGTGTTTCATTTATCTGAACAGCATCAAGGCTTGATGGGGTTTATAGTTAAGGGATTTGTGCAAAAAGAAGGAAATCAATGCCGTCTGTATTAACAGTGGAGATATATTTTATATTTACAACTTAACATTTAATGCTAATGTACAGGTCCCACTGAGTAAATGAGACTGGACCATAGTCTCTAACAAAATTACCTTAATTCTGTTTTGAAACACCAAAGAAAGTGAAAAGAATATTGATTCAGCTCATAAGTTAATTTTCTTTTGAGGCAAATGTAGCATTTATTGCCAAAAATATTCTGTGTGGTTCATCTGATCCCTTCACTTCGGCTTACGCTGTCTGTCTCTGAACTGCTGGATTGTGGAAAAATAGGCTGTCCATTCACCAGCGATTGGGAGGCCTTGATGGACAGCAAAATTTGTCAGCTATTCAGAGAGGAAATGTGCAGGAATGCTGGCTGATTATTGTTGCAGATTGTAACTGGCTGAAAAACCCTGAGGTTGTGACCAAGTCCTGACCCAGGGCAGAAGATAAAGTAGAAAGGTGACTTCTTGATTGAGTTTTCCTTTACAAGAAAGGAAAGAATAAGTGGGAGGCCTTAAGTTATAGTGAAGTTTTTTTTGGACAACAGAGAACTGCATTTTATAAGCAATTTTGTTGGTTTGATACTCTTCATAATTTATGTGTAACTATCTCAATAAAGAAATAGTTTTTGGATGTAAGGTTAAAAAGATACTAGTGTCTTTCAGTTTGTTAAGAGAAGATTTAATATTTTTGAGGAACTATTTTAAGCTGGTTGTAAGATAAATTGAACATTAGTAATCCATGACCTATGTCACTGCACCAAAGGAGGATATTTGCATTGTACTGATGGCAGAAATTCTATAACTTGATTGGTGGCTCCACACACAATTTGAATTTAAGCCCATCAATTTTCACAAAATGGTTCCTGTTTCTGTCAATTCCTTTAGAGCTATTTACATTTTTTAGATTAAAGAGTATTGGATAAATAAGTACAAAAGTTAAAACACTGTAGTTTTTGGCTTATTTGAGAACAACAATCTTTTTGATGTTAACCTTCATTTAATTGTTGCAAGCCTTCATCTATTAATTGAGCAATGTACTTTGGAGTTGAAATTACTGAGTCTTTAATGGTTTCATTTCCTGTCTGCAATTTCAATAGCATTGTTAACCAAACTTTTGTTAACTGCCAACCTATAAGGAGTAAATTCGTACAGCAATGGATTTAAGCAACCATGCTAAGAAGTACACTAAAAATATTTGCAGAATAAAAAATGCTGTACATTGATTCCCAACAAACACAATATTCTTCAATGTTCTCAAAGGTGAGTACATTTGAACAGAACTAAGAAATATTTACATAGCATGCAATATACTGGAATAATCAGCTAATAAAAATGTGTACTGGAGGTGGTAAAGCTGTGATTTTTCAAGTTGGTCTTGCTAATGATTTCTGGGAAGATTGTCAGCTTTCTCAGAGAGAACAAGGTCTGTGAGCAAGCAGTGTGACAAATAACATTGATCTATTGCTGGCCAAATTCTCAGATGTCTAACTTAATTCAGTAAAAATCATCACAGGTAATCTCAGATCAATCTGTCTTCTGTGGCTTTGAGTTCCAAATAACTTTTCCTCTCGTGAGCAGCGCGGTGGTTAGCACAATGCTTTACTGGCGACCCGGGTTCAATTTCCACCACTGCTTGACAGGAGTTTGTATGTTCTCCCCATGACTGTGTAGGTTTCCTGTGGGTGTTCTGGTTTCCTCCCACACTCCAAATATACCATCTGGTAGGTTAATTGCCCATTGTAAATTATCCAGTGATTAGTCTAGGGTTAAATTGGGGGATTGCTGGGAAGCGTGGCTTGAAGGGCCAGAAGGGCCTATTCTGCTCTGTACCACAATGAGTAGATGAAGATTGAAACTAGCAAGCTGCACAGGGATGGCATGTTGCATCTTCCAAGCCTGCCATTGTTCAGTGAACCTTATAGCCCACCTTCTTCATGCCTTTGTGTGGCTGAAGCCGTCGTGCCTGTGTAACACTCCTAATTTCTCACAGTTGAGTTGACTATTTAATATGTTTAAGTTACTTTAAGGGGGATAGGTTCAAATTGCTTTTTTGACTGAGTAAATAGTGTTTGGTGCACTTTCCACGTTTTAAGAATAATGCAGGTGTTAGAGTGGATCTCAGACTGCCTCTGGGGCATTGCTTTGAATGTGTGAATGCTCACAGGTGTGTTCTGTTAACACAACTGAGGAGGCCCCATGGCAGAAACATGTGTCTGATATAAGTCAACAACCAGTTCCCTTTCACAGAATCCTTCCAAGCCTTGTCAAGATTGATAAGTGAGTCAGCCAGTGTCACTGGGGCTGAAGCTACAGCCCAGGCTATGATTGTGAGCCCCTTGAACAACTTCAGAGGTAATTCTGTAAGTGACACCTGGTCAGAAATGTTTTTGCTTCACTTTTGGGAAAAATACGAACGTCCATGCATAATAAATAATATGGATGTTGGTGTGAAAACTTTGAAATGCAACACCAACGTTATACCAGAACAAATTTAATTTGTAGCACTCTATCTTTCATTTAAAGCATCAAAAAGTGTAACATATTAAAATTTCTTTCCAAGGAATTATATTTCCACATATTGAGGTTATTTATGGGAAGAGGTTGTGAATGTTTAGTCTTCTGGTGGACTTGATGGTGGAAATGTTTGCCACTTAAGAATATTGGTGTGCAGTCAAGTCTGGTTTGTTCAGTGTATTTCTTTGAATGAATGAAAATGCATTGATAGGTAAATAAAATCTTGCAGGAAAATGCAATATTTAGTCCATTGAAGCAGTACAATGATTTCATACATTAAAGCCTGCAGAATTATGATTTTATTTCAAGTATTGAAGGGAAACTATTGGTGAACATTCTGGTTTTCGGATGCAATTAATCTTTACTGATTCATCATAGATTTCTCCGGATGAGTCCTAAATTGTTCACTCTTTCAATGTGTAAATAATTTATAACAAATCAAAGTATTATTGGGCACTAGCCTCCGTAGTATCCATGACATCTTCAAGGACCGGTGCCTCAGAAAGGCTACGTCCATTATTGAGGACCGTCATCACCTAGGACATGCCCTCTTCTCATTGCTACCCTCAGGGAGGGGTACAGAAGCCTGACGGCACACACTCAGTGATTAAGGAACAGTTTCTTGCCCTCTACCATTCAATTTCTAAATGGACATTGAACCCATGAACACTACCACACTATTTCTGTTTTTGCAGTACTTATTTAGTTTTACTATTTAAATATATACTTACTGTCATTTACAGTTTTCGTCCAGTTATTGTGTATTGCATTGTACTACTGCTGCAAAGTTAACAGATTTCATGACATATTAAAACTGATTCTGATATCTGGAGAATTTGCTAGACAGCAAATGCAGTTTTACTGATCATTATAAAAGAAAGCAAAACCTTTTTTTTGGACTGTTTGAAATAAGCAATTTGAAATTATCTTAAATTGATAATTAATTTAATTGATTTCCTTGATTGCAGTGACAAATGTTGCAAACATTGCAGATTGAACAGTTCAGAGCTGAGTCATGGACTAGGTCTTTGGCACTTCCATACTAAAGCATGCATGTGAAAATGCCAAAGTAGCCTACAGTCTCACTGAGTCTTGACAGTGAACACTGGAGGTTCAGTCACAATTGTTATAGCAAACAATGTCTTTACTGAAATATCCTGTAAAATGTCACCCCAGCAAACAATGTGAGATACTTTATATTATGTAAGAGAAGCTATTCAATTCCACATCTTTCTGCATAGGGATATTTAGGAATTAGTGCCAAACAATATAGTGAACAATTGAGTTTAGAATTAAAACAGTATTTCATTATATAGAGAAATGGCTTTTGTTGATCCCATAATCATCTGCCTGTCATCTCCCATCTCTGCCACCAATTTTTATCACTAACCATTTTGTCAATGGGCACAAATAAAAACTTAGACTTTAAAACTTGTTACCTTTGTAAAAGCTTAGCCAACTATAAAATTTCTTCTTTCATTCAGGCTGTACCTGGTAGTATAATGTTGGTGTGGAGATGAGAGGTAGCAGAGCTTCATATTCATTTAACGTTAAAGATAAAGATGAGGTTTATTTGTCACGTGTACCCGAACATACAGTTTGCGTCAATGCCCAATACAGTCCACAAGTGATGCCATGCTTGCGGTGCCCACAACTGAACCATACGCCCTTACAACGTGGAGGAATTTGGAGCACGTGGAGGAAACCCACACAGTCACAGGGGAGAACATAAAAACTTGTTACAGGCGGCAGCAGGAATCGGAACACCGATCGGTAATCACCAGTGGCATAAAGCAATTGTGTTGACTGCTGTGCTACTATGCCCTGCCCCGTTGGCTTCTGTTTCCACAATGGACAGCGTTGCTAGCCCTAGTCTGATCCGGATAGACCGAAGCAGAAAATAGAATGGAAATACTGTTGGTGGCATGAATCTATTTTTAACTTTGCTGTAAATTGACGGAATGATCAATACAATGCCAATAGGAAACACTTCAGAATATGTATACTCATAAAGTTCATGAAGTTTCAGCTTCCAGCTTTGTGGTACTACCTAGACAGTATTGTCAATGCCTCTGAGTTGTTTCAAATACGATCTCAATCATTGGCTTTGTAGACCCACAAGCCCACACTGTTAGTACCAAAATAATGCCCTGTCTTCCATGTGACTCTTAACTTTAGAGGCTTGGACATTGCATTTACCATTATAGTTTGAGGCTTGACAGCAAATTAGGGATCTCAGCACAGGCAGAGTTGCACTGTGAAACTACAGGAAGGAAGTGATTGCTCTGGAAGGAGTGCAGAGGAGATTCACCAAGATGTCGCCATATTGGAATGTTTCAATGAAGATGAGAGACATAGTTTGGGCTTGGGCGGGTGCTTGGATAGTGTGGGGGGTGCTGATGGACTGGAATGTACAAAATTATGAGAGGCGTAGAGAGTGAGAAGCTTTCCCCCCATGGCAGAGATATCTTAGACCAGGGGGCATAGATTTAGGGTGAGAATTAAGAGGCTACTAGGGGATTTGCAATTGATTCTATTTTTCACCTAGAGGGTGCTGTCAACTTGGAATGCAATACTTGGGAAAGTGTTTGAGTCAGATACTATCACAACTTTTAAGAAACAACTGGACAGGCTCTTGAGTTGTTAAAGCATAGTAGGTTACAGGCCAATTGCTGATATATGGTGAATGTGGTAGACTTCAGAAAAGGTAGGGCCTTTGAATCAATGAACAAATCCTTGTAGAGAGAGCGACCAATTTCAATTTCTTGGGTGTCAAGATCTCTAAGGATCTAACCTGGTCACAGCATATCGATGCGGCTATAAAGAAGGCAAGACAGCGGCTATATTTCATTAGGTGTTTGAGGAGATTTGGTTTGTCACTTACAACACTCAAACTTCTACAGATGAACCATGGAGAGCATTCTGACAGGCTCCATATGGGGGGTGGGGGTGGGGCTAATGTGCAGGGTCAAACAAAGCTACATATCTACCCATCTTGGATACGGAGCTCTAGTATTCAGGAGTGGTGCCTCAGAAAGGCAACGTCCATTATTAAGGACTTCCATCACCCAGACATGCCCTCTTTTCATTGCTGCCGTCAGGAAGAAGGTACAAAAGCCTGAAGGCAAACACTCAGCTATTTAGGAACAGCTTCTTCCCATCTGCTGTCCGATTCCTAAATGGACATTGAAACCACGAACACTATGCCACTTCTTCAGATTTATTTATCTTTTTTTATATGTGTATATATACGTATTTACACTGTACTTATTTATTTTTTCTATATTATCATGTATTGCATTGTACTGCTGTGCTAAGTTAACAAATTTCACAACACATGTCAGTGATATTAAACCTAATGACGCTGCTGGACTGAAGAGTCTTTTTCCGTGTTGCATAACTCCACGTAAGACCTGTACTTGCTGCCAGTGACTCAGCTCTCAATTTGGGTAATTTAAAAAGAAACCAATTCTCCTCTGACGTTTGTTTTGTTTTGTTACATGTGGTCTAGGCGGGTTTTAATGACATGCTTTCATAATTATTGATGGGTAGTAAATCAATTGGCCAAAAACATATTGTTTGATATATGTGGCGTAATTCGCCACAATTTTTCAAAATGAGAAAAGTACTTCAAAAACTTTGAAAGTTTTATTAATATTTCAGCAGCTAATGGCCTGAAGGAAGAAGCTGGCCATTTCCCATCCTGACCATAGAGACAAGAATGGTCAGGATGGGAAACAACTTCTTCCCTCAGGCCGTTAGGTTTCCGAACTCCCTGCCACATCACAGTCGAAGTGTCACTGGATAATTTGTACTGTGCTCCACAATATTTAATTTATGCACTTTATTTATCAATGCGTAAGTCATTTGTAGATTTAATTCTTCTTTTCCTAAGTTGTTGTGTGTGTTATGTGTACTACTGTGCTTTGCACCCTGGTCTGGAGAAACATTGTCTTGTTCAGTGGCATACATGTATATAGTTAAATGATAATCAACTTGACATCTACTATAGATGATGTGCAGGCTTCAGTCTTCATTTTAGTGCTCTATTTAATGTGTAAAAAGATAAAAGTTTGTTCTTCCTGGCTTGCAGTCTGCCAATAATGTTTTGGTATGATTGACATCTAAACCAGGTTACTGTCATCAGAGCTGCCATCCTGCTGGACTGGTGCTTACTAGCAACAGGCTTTTGAAGAGGAAGTTCTCACCTCAGAGATCACCAAATCTTTGAGACTCTTCCATGAAGTTGGTAGTAAACACCTTTTCTTCGGTGCAGCTGTTTATTCTGGCAGTGTTCAGGGCTTCCTTCATCAATAGCTGCAGTAGTCAGTAGCTTTCTCTCGCTTTTCACTAGCGTCAGTCCAAGTCCCGGTTAGAGACTCAGGAATACTGTTGCACTCGCATGTAGAAGAATTCTTCATTGTTGTTTCCATAACAATTATGTTTTACCAGTCAGGGTAGCCCTGAGCTGAACCCCCAAATGTGGAGGACCAGTGGGCCACTCTCAGTCTGGTCTCTACCCTTTGGACTGTTTGGCATCGGTGACCCTACCAAGAGTCAAAAGCACAAGGCCCTGACTCCAGCCAACTTAGCTCTCCAGGTCATTCAGGTGCGCACACAAGGCTGTGGTCCTCTCGGAGGTGTTTGGCCAACACTTCCTCTAAGTTGGTGGCCTCGATGTTGACAGTGAAGTTTGTGGTATTATAAAGTCACAAGAAAATGTTTA
Organism: Mobula birostris; assembly: GCF_030028105.1. Taxonomy (NCBI): domain Eukaryota; kingdom Metazoa; phylum Chordata; class Chondrichthyes; order Myliobatiformes; family Myliobatidae; genus Mobula; species Mobula birostris. The sequence continues at coordinate 14,995,257 of NC_092378.1, forward strand.
AGTTAAGGTAGTAAAGAAGGCCATGCTTTTTTGAAAACCAATATGTATTTACTGTTTACCCTCAGATGGACTTAAAGATCTCATGGCACCATTCAAAATAGTTGCTGGGACTATTCTGGTCAATATTTATCTCACAACCAATATTCCTTAAACGATTACACTGGGCATCTCACTCCTATGCGGTTAGCACGTTGGCTTCCACATTCCCATTTGTTACAATGGTGACTGTACGGTTTACAAAAAACGCCTAGCTGCCTATGCAGCAAGCAATTAGGGACATCGTAAAAGTGTGAAGGATGCTATATAAACGCGGGAGTTTTCTTTTACTTTCCTGCACAATGGGAACTAATCCGTTTTGATTATGTGCCATTTATAATGGACAATTATATTTGGAATAATTGTTCCTGACAAATTCAGTGATTCTTTATCATCATGTACAGCATTTTGAAAATAGAGAGGAAGATTTTCCCTGAGACATTGGTATCAACCATTAGGCGGTGCTACAGCAAGCATTAGAAGCTTCTCTATCTTTGTGGCAAGCAGATGCGAGGAGTTTATTAGAATTGTTTAGTGTACAATGATATAATCTCTTTTTACTGTCTGTCTTTAACAACCTCTCATTCTTTATCTCTGGTTCTGCCAGTTTGGCTCTCTCTCTCTCTCTAGTGACTCTCCTGTGGCGTCTATATATGTCTGATATCTTTATATTCAATGTTTTGTCTGTTTTTCAGTCTGGATATGTATACATTTATTGTGTTCTTTACAGATTTTCTCAGACTATGGCAAGTAGCAAGATGCTATCTGAAATATATCTAGTTAGACCCAGATCTCTGCGGCATGCGGGAGATGTTGCAAGTGCCTTGGGATGTATTAATACATTAAATGCACCATGTAAATGCAAGTACGCTATAACACACGTGGGTAGGCTGGAACTTGAACCGAAAAAAAAAGTTATTAGGACTTGTTTACTTGATGCCTTAACTGTGAGCTACTTTCAGCTGGTGATGGGTAATTAATTGGCTATAAAAGAGGTGTGATTAGCAGTTCTTTCCTTTGGCATTTGGCCTATTGTGCAAGTTGAGAACCATATAAATTTGAGCTGAGTAGTAAGAGATCAGTCTCAAGCTGTGGGAGGTCAATGGAGTGTGAAAGGGCCAGAAAGAGAGTGGAGCTTTATCCTTTAGGAGTAATTGGGCAGACAGTTTTTTCCCCCTCCCCATAATTATGACTTTTGTGAAGTGAATGAGTGTAGTTTGATTTTTTTTGGTAGTTGGAAGCTGGTTATTTTAGCCTGTATTACCAACTCTGTAGAGTACTCATCTGTTCACTCAAAACGACAACTTTCTTCCTGGGTGACACTGCCTTCCAAATCCACATCTGTGTTTCCAGGGGTTTCAGGGTTTTCAGCTCCTGAGGAAGGCGGCACGTTAGCGTAATGCTTTACAGCGCCAGTGATTGCGATGGGGTGTTCAATTCTTGCTGCTGTATGCAAGGAGTTTCTACGTTCTCACCATAGGCTGCTCCGCATCCCTCCCAACATTCCAAGGATGTACAGTACAGATTAAGTTGTGGTCATGCTATGTTGGCGCCAGAAATATGGCGACACTTGCAGACTAGCCCCAGCATATATTTGGACCGTGTTGGTCGTTGATACTTTGGTTCTGTAAGCATACCTTGCTTTTGAACTTACGACAGCCTGGCCTTCAATTAACAAGGCCCCAAGCTCTGCTTAAACATCATCGCCTCTTATTTTGTTTGATAACATTCCTCAGCGATAGCTTGGGACAACTAGGTGCTATATAAATACAAGCTGTTGTACGTTTGACACAAATGCTAGCAGAGTAGAAGTTCTGCTCTTGGGGGTGGGAGTCATGTTGCTGACGAGTCCATTGAGTATAAAATCTGTTGGTTCAGTGCTAAGAAGCTTCTTGGCCAAGATTTCCTTCTCCCAAGTGGAATCGCTGTTCAAGAGCACTCCTGCATACTGTGAAATAACCTGACTTCTGTGTCTGCAGAATGTGGCCACCCGTTAGGTAGGTTTTGATTGTTCGGATCAGAGGCCATAGCAGTAGCAGGAGGAGGCCGGAGAACATCTGACAGGGCAGCACAGTGGTACAGTTATAGGGTTCGGGTTACTGTCTCATAATTCCAGTGAGTTGGGTTCAATGCTAACCTCAGGTTCTGAGTTTTCACGTTCTCCCTGTGAGTGTGTGTTTGAAAGTGTAGGATACTTGGTGATTTAGTTCGGACTTGCTAGGTTAAAAGAGGTGTTTCCACGCTGTATCTTTCTACGTTTGTATGATCCATAGTGTCTCAAGGTGTGCTATGGCCAGGCAGCATCTAAAGGAAGAGGTACAGTTGACGTTTCGGGCCGAGACCCTTCGTCAGGACTAACTGAAAGAAGGGATAGTAAGAGATTTGAAAGTGGGAGGGGGAGGGGGAGATCTGAAATGACAGGAGAAGACAGGAGGGGGAGGGATGGAGCCAAGAGCTGGAAAGTTGATTGGCAAAAGGGATATGAGGCTGGAGAAGGGAGAGGATCATGGGACGGGAGGCCTAGAGAGAAAGAAAGGGGGGACACCTAATGCTCTGTCCGCCAGAGAAAGCAGGATCTCCCAGTGGCCACACATTTTAATTCCATGTCCCATTCCCATTCTGATATATCTATCCACGGCCTCCTCTACTGTCAAGATGAAGCCACACTCAGGTTGGAGGAACAACGCCTTATATTTCACCTGGGTAGCCTCCAACCTGATGGCATGGACATTAACTTCTGTTAATGCCCCACCTCCCCTTCGTACCCTATCCCTTATTTATTTACTCACCCACCCTTTTTCCCCTCTCTTTTTTTCTCCTTCTGTCCCTCTCACTATAACTCCTTGCCCATTCTCTGGGCTCCCTCCCCCCACCTTTCTTTCTCCCTAGGCCTCCCGTCCCATGATCCTCTCCCTTCTCCAGCCTCATCCCTTTTGCCAAACAACTTTCCAGCTCTTAGCTCCATCCCTCCCCCTCCTGTCTTCTCCTATCATTTCAGATCTTCCCCTCCCCTTCCCACTTTCAAATCTCTTACTATCTCTTCTTTCAGTTAGTCCTGACGAAGGGTCTCGGCCGGAAACGTCGACTGTACCTCTTCCTATAGATGCTGCCTGGCCTGCTGCGTTCACCGGCATTTTTTGTGTGTGTTGCTTGAATTTCCAGCATCTGCAGATTTCCTCGTGTCAAAGTACGCCATGCTTGTTTTTGAATTCAGAGGTTCTCTCCTTTGCAGGGTTTTCCCATAAGTGTATTCGTGAGCAACTTATTTGTACAGAAACTTCTTGTTGGCCAAGACTTCCTTCTCCCTAGTGATTCATTTCTGTGTTTTATGTAGTGGGACCTGGGTTACTGAGCCCCTTCTGTTGATATATAAATGCTGCCGAAGGAATGAGCAATGCTAATACCACACTGGTGTGCCAGTAACAATTACACAAAGGGACAGGATACAGATAGTGTAGAGCAGGGGTTCCCAACGACCCCTTGCTTAATGGTATTGGTCCTCGGCATAAAAAAAAGGTTGAGAATCTGTTCTGTAGAGGAATGAAAGGCAGCTGGTGATTTCTATTTTCTGGTTAAGGGAATACGTGATGTCAACACATGATGACAGAGTATCTCAACGTCCAAAGCTGTCCAAAAATGTTAATAATAAACAATTTCTGTGAGGGATGGACCAAAATAATACATTCTGTGGTAGTTTAATCAATGGGGTACATGACTAGCAAAACAAAGCCTCAAGAGTTGTAGCCTCTTGATTCCATCCTGCGACATAAATTCAGAGAAGTTATTGGGATGATTGAGTTGAGATTATAGAGCAGGGGGTTCCCAACCTGGGGTCCATGGACCCCTTGCTCAATGATATTGGTCCATGGCATAAAGAAGTTGAGGAACCCCTGTTATTGTGTTTAATGCAAGACAGAAAATCTCCGCTTTGGGCTATTGAAGTCTGTTCTACTTGGCAGGAAAGTCTTCACCAGAACTGAAATACACCAGCATATGTACAGAGAAGGTAAACAGTAGTGGATAAAGCTTTTGACTATTACGTGGACGTTTGAAGGACAAAATGTTAAGAGTAGTTATTGAAGAAGTGAAAGTTGTCAAGCAAATTTAAATGAGAAAAACAATGAAAAGGAACGAGCCAACATTTCATAAAAATTCTGCTAGGATTGCCTGGAATGTATCTCAGAGCAGCAAACAGTCAAAACAAAACTGGAAAGTTGGAAACACTAATAACCATGGAGAGATACAACACAGTTGTGATAACTGATGCAGCTTATGTTTGGACAAGGCAGATAACTTAATACTCCTGCTTATAGCATTTTCGGGAGAGATAAAGTGTGTGGGGTGGAGTGCAAGAGGTTGACGATGTTAGTCAAGAATTTGAGCACTGCCTAGAACATGATGTCTTAGGGGATTGAATGGAGATAGAATCCATATGGATGGAATTAAGTGTAACAGGTCAGTTATGAATGTATTTAACTATCTCAACAGAGTGACTGGCACAAAGTTAATTTGTGTGACTGTAGTGGCAAATACCTTAAAATGCACCCTGAACAGATTTCTGGATCTGCCTTTTTTTCATTCTGAATCAGTAAAATAGAATTAGTTGATTGAACTTGGCCCCTGAGGTAATGCAAATCAAAACATAGGAATGGGATGAATCATTTATCTCATTTGACTCGATTCACAGATGATGTTGCTCCTTGTACGAACCTTTCCACTGATCCATAGGTAACAAAAGCTAATTAGTCTCTGATCTACCATCAATTGCCAGGCACGGTGAAGAATTTTCACTATGATCTGTGAGTAGAGGTTTCTGAATTCCACTGCGTAGATGCCAGACTAATTTTCAGACTAAGTCCAGAACAATGGAGTGAAGCTCTAATACTACTTGCCTGGAGATTTCTCACAATATAATCAGATCTTTGGAAAACTTTGTTTCAGAAACAAGAATAGAATAGTTGCATTTATTCTCCTACGGCATATTTTACTTGCTCATGCCATTGTTCCCTCCAAATTAATGGAAGCACTACTTTGCCATTGATATGGTTGAGTGAAATGCAGTGACAATTTTGGAAAATAGTCATTTGCCATTTTTTCCAATATAAGAACAGGAAAGGATAATAGTTAAAATGTAAGGATTCTGGTCTGGAAAAAATGAAGAATATCATCAAAATAACCAATATGAGCTAATTTTACAGGCCCAAAAACTTCATTTGTGTGTGTATGAGAGAGCCAAAGATTGTGACTGAGTGGTAAAGGGTGTTCATGTGAGAATGTAGTCCTGTGCATAATTAGGGGTCAAAAATTACCTCAGAATTAGATTTTCACAAACGTGCGAAAATCTGTAGATGATGGCAGTCGAAAGCAACAAAGCCTGAAAAGTTGACTGTTTACTCTTTTCCATAGATGCTGTCAGGTCTAATGAGCTCCAGCAGCATTTTGTATGTGTTCCTCAGAATTTGAGCTCCAGGTTCTTGGACAGAACTATAGCCTGAGCGAAGTGGGTAAAATATGTGGTAGGAGTATAAATGAAACGATTTTATTCTTGGTTCTGAAACCAGGTTTAAGTAAGTTTTCCAAAAATCTAATAATATTGTGAGAAATCACATGGCAAGTATTATTAGAGCTTCACTCTGTTCTGCAGTCTCTGTAAGATGGTTTTGATAATATGCCACTTCTTATTAGTAATTTTAGGCTTCAAATCTATTAGGAGTTAGATCCTATTTTGTCCTGGTTCCTTTAGTTCAACAGTGGATCGTTGTCTGGGATATTTGGCTTATCCATTACAGGAAATATCAGCACTGGCTGATGCAGTACAAATTCTCTGAGATAATTTATGATGTAATTGTTTTTGATGGAATGTGTTTGAGACGCCGATTGTTGCAGGCAAGTTGTCAATGTTGGATGGTAGTATTGGAACAATTGCTTAAGTCAGATTGACTGCATGTAATTCTTTAGCAATTATTTATTTGCTGCAACTTCATCATACAGTTACACAAATTTCCCACTTTGCCCCACTTCAGTCAGCAGGCAGATTAACATCAAGAATTGATGCAAGAAATGCATTCTAATAACAAAGGTGCGTATTTGAATCTTGCCAATGTGCCTCCAGTTATAGCTGATAATGTATTTGTCTTAATTAAATTCTCTGCTTAACTTTAAAACTACAAATCCCCCATTCCAACAGGAGAAAGAGATCGTTGTGTTATGAAAACAGGGACCACCAAATGCCTCTGTCCTATTAATAGTAACATCGATAACATTAAACTACTAACCAGTTCTCAAACGAATGACAATCTTGAAAGAAACGTATCTGGTTGTCTGTTTTAATTGGGAGTTCACTAGCTGAATTTGTAAGATCTCTGAGCAGCTTGCTTGTTTGAGACATTCCACCGCCGCTGGACCTGATAATTAGTGCAGCAGTTTAAACTTTTCAAATGAAGCAGTGAAAGATCTGAAAGCAGTTTCTTCAGTAAGCTGCGACAAACTGATTCTCGACTGCAAACTGAAATGTCTATGCGCCCTTTTAAAGGTGATAGTAGCAAACAAACATTACTTTTGTACATTTCAATTTGTTTCTTTCCCCGGTTCCAAACGCCTGCTATTTTCTCCTGAGTTTTTTTTAACACGTTGCCGCCGAAATGCACTTCCACACACAAAAAAACAATGTGGAGAGTATGTGAACGAGTCTACAACTGATGTGGCTCATGGTCTCTTACCTCCCAAGCACATAGCACTCTGTGCCAAAGCTTATACAGTACTGTATTACCTCCCTTTTGTACAGAATTATAACTATCTACTCTTAAGAGTGGAATAAGCATTAAAATGCATACAGCTCTTTGCGCCAAGAGCAACTGTTTTTGTAAGTAGCCACTGTGTATTCTTTGCTCCTGAACTGCTTCCCCTGCCCCCCCACTCCCGTTTCTGTCTCTGCTCCCCCCACCCCCGCTAACTCCCAACCTTGCCTTTTAATCATTCTGTAAATGCTTTCTTTCTGCCAGCTGGCAGCTTTTCACCTATCTGTTCACGCTTAAACAGTCAGGAACTACAGAGAATAGAAACTTCTTGTGTCCTGCGCTGTCAGCCCCGGGCTTGCAGGGTTTAGTATGAAGGAAATATCTTGCTGGTTATTGGTATGCTAATTGATAAGAGCTCAAGTCGGGGTTTTTGAAACTGAGTCATGTACTCCAAGGTATACTCGCAGTATTGAGGCATATCCATCTAAATTGTGGATTTCCTCTCTTAAAACTAAGGACTCCAACCCCCAATGTGTTCGTATTATAATCTAACTACCTTCCGAGAAAACACGCCCTCCCCGTCCGCTCACATGGCCATCCTTGGCTGTAGGTCAGAAGCTGTTGGCAGTCGATTAGGGAATTTGACGGCAGGCAGGAGGAAAGAATTTGGCAGGGAGGTGAGCCACATGATTGTGATTCATTCTGCATTCTTAAAAGTGTAGCAGGAGCAAGAAAAGCTCCAATTGTGAACTAACTGAAGGAAGATGTTTAGAGTCAAATATCAGCGCCTTTTTATAGCACAACCACGCATCATAGGCAAAATATTGAACTTGGCTTTCAAGCCCGAAGACTGCACATCCAGCTGTGATTTTATACCTGGCATGAGTCATTAGTTTAATCATTGACTTAAAGTGGAACGGAAGCCTTGTATTAGCAATGCATACTTGAAATGGATATATTGCCTTTTGATGTTACTTTTAAAATTTAAAGTTGTAGTATCCTCTTTCCAGAGCCTTTTAATAGGACACTGCCGAGCCTTGTAACACAATAGAAGTACATTGTTCGCTCCTGATGCTTCTGAAATGATATGTTGCTGAGTATATTTATTGAAGTTTGCTGTCATTAACCAATGTGGGGATGGTGCTTCATCCATTCCTGCTAGGAATTAGACATCAAGCAAATCTGATTTGAAAACAACGACTATCTAGGTCACATAACAACAAAGATTAGCTTTATTTGACACATGTCCATCGAAAGACACAGTGAAATGCATCTCTCGTGTTGTTTGTGATGTCCTGGGGGCAGCCCGCAAGAGTTGCCGTGCTTCCGGCATCAATGTTCTAACCCTCACTGTGCGTCTTTTTGGAATGTGGGAGGAAACCAGGGCATGTGGTGGGAACCCATGTGGTCATGAAGATAACGTACAAACTCCTTCGAGACAGTGGCAGGAATTGAACCGCTGTCTAGTGATGGAGAGTGTTACGCCAACTTGTATGGCACAGCGCAGCTGAAACGAAAACCAGATACAGACGCTTTCAGTGGAAGACCACTTGTAGGATAAATTCTCCCTTCTCAGTGACTCATTAATCTGCCCGTTGTGGGAATAAAGTCTAGGTTGATCACCAGTTTTATATTAAATTAGCCCATTCCAAATAACTAAGCGACAGGCATCCCATTAGAATTCTTCTGTTTGGAGCAGAGGAAATAAGAAATTTATCTAGGTTTCCAATTCATTTTGACTCACTAGAGGTATCCTTGTCAAGGATAAGTTTGGTTGCTTTTCCTCTGCCAACTCCATCTTCTCACGTTCTTCCCAGTCCCACTCAACTCAAAACTTGCTGCTGCACACAGTGTATTGTTTTGTTTGGCATGGCAAAAGGCCAGTAAAAAGAAAGGTTTGCATTTATAAAATGCAGTTCATAAAGGAAATCTCAAGACACCATTGTGAAGTAGAAAATGTGGGAGCCAATTTGTGCACAGCAGACTCCTACAAACAGTGATGTAATTGTGACCTAATAATCCATTTTGATGGATGATTTTAGCTTATTAATAGTTAAGAGATTGGGGGGAATGTTCTAGCAGAATGAGAAATGGCATTGGATTTTAACCACCCGAGAGCGCAGATAGGATATGGGTCTAAATTTAACATGTCCTCTGAAAGACGGTATTTCCTGCCGGTGCAGTACTCCTGAGATGAGAACATTGCCCCAGGAGACAACATAGAATGAGTGGGGCTAATGAATCTCGAATGTGCTTCTGGCTAACCCAAGGTTTAAAACCTCTGACTGAAACTGCAGATGTTAGAAATCTGAAACGTACATAAAATGCTGGAAATGCTCATTAAGGTCAGGGAGCATTATATAAATCTACAACACATTACACACCCTTTGGCCCACCATGTAACCTACTCTAGAAACTGCCTAGAATTTCCCTACCGCATAGGTCTCAATTTTTCTGAGCTCCATGTACCAATCTAAGAGTCTCTTAAAGGACCCTGTTGTGTCCGCCTCTACCACTGTCGTTGGCAGTGTTTTCCACACACACCCACTACTCTCTGTGTGGAAAAACTCACTTCTGGCATCCCCCTTGTACCTGCTTCCAAGCACCTTAAAACTATGCCCCCTCCTATGAACCATTTCAGACATGGAAAAAAGGCTGGCTGTCCATTCGATCAATGCCTCTCATCATCTTATGCACCTCTATCAGGTCATCTCTCATCCTCCGTCGCTCCAAGGAGAAAAGGCCAAGTTCACTCAACCTACTATCATAAGCCATACTCTCCAATCCAGACAGCCCTGTGGCCGTGTGGGTTTCCTCTGGGTGCTCCGGTTTCCAGTTGGTAGGTTAATTGGTCATTTATAAATTGTCCCATGATTAGGCTAGGATTAAATCGGGGAGGTGGGGGGAGGGTGCTGTTCGGCTTGAAGTGTCTGCTCCACACTGTATCTCAATAAATAAATAAAAATAAAAATAAATTTGCACGAAGAGTTTCGTTCACCACCGCGCTTTACTGAACCAGAAACAAGAAACAGACAAACAGGAACAACCTCCCATTCATATGGCACCTTTCGTATCCCTAGGGCACCTCAAAACTCCCAGAGCTAATGCAGAATTTGTTTGAAGTGTAGTCACTGAAATATAGATAAATGTGGCAGCCAATTTGGGCACAGCATGATTTCACAAACAGCAATGAAATAAATGATTCTAGTGACGTTGATCAGGCCAGCTGGAGAACTCATCTGTTCTTTTGAATAGTGCTGTCGGATCTACAGCATCCAACTGAGAGGGCAAATAGGGCTTCTCTTTTACAATTCCACTGAAAGAGCCAGCACCTAGATTACTCTGAGCTGTCTGTGACTCTGTTTAGAGATGTCCTTTCTCCAGAAAGCAGGCTGTAACAGCACTCAAATCGCATTTGTGGCACAGTGACGCGGAGCTACAACCAACCCACGTTCAAGATGCAACACATCTGGATTCTGCACAGAGCAGAATATATATCAGCTGGCAACTCTGGACAGTATGCCCCAGTTTTTTCTTTAGTAAATTATGGAAGATCTTTCTAGGCACTGTATTCCTGCACCAGAATGATTCAGCTAATTAAAGGCAGCAAGTGACCGAGCCTTGGAACGAGGAAGTTCCGTTCTTGGCCTGTGGTGAGCTAACTGATGTCAGGTGGGGCAGCAGTTTGTCACTTCAATTGACCTTAATGCTCTCCACCCTTCCTCTTCGAGGGGTGGATAGCCTGCTGGTCTTGTTTGGGCTTCAGGATGCATGTGGCATCTGTTAAATCACACATAACAAGCCCTTTAAGTGGCTGAGGTGCAGGAATTTTAAACATATGGCAGAACAGTGCCTTGATTCCTAGGCTCTGCTCCATCATTGAACGGTCACTGTGGGAAGTCTGCTAGCTCCTTATGCCATGATCTGTGGCATGCAACCCCCGAGACTGGACAAGGACTTTGCTGACGCTGTAGCTAGGTTACCCATCCACCTTCCTGCAGAGCGCTTAGGATGCTTTCAAGACTTGTAAATGACCTACTGTGCCTCCTGGTGAGAATTTCTACTCAATTTAGTAGCTGAACAATATTCATAGAATTTTTATAGAATGTGGTTCTTTGAGCTGAAAAAGCTACAAATGGGAAAAAAAGCAAAAGGAACTATTAAACTCAAGTAATGCCAGTGCTAAAATCACCAGCTACCTGATAGAGCACAGTCCTTTAGTCATAAGTAGGAGTATATTAATGAGGTATGTTGAGAAAAATCATAGGAATGTTAGGGGGTTTATTCAGGAACTTGTCAACGTGTCTAGTTTAATCTGAATTTGAGCCCATAATTCCCTCAAATGTTTCCAGGGTTATTTTTTAACCATAAAGTAAGCAACTGAGTATAAGTTAATGCATTATAGAGAGATTATGCAGATTAAAAATGCAATACATCGTAAATAAAGTGTCTTCATTTTTCAAAATCTTCCTTTTTTTACTGGAATTGCATCAAGGAACCAAATTTTTTAGTTACTAATTTTTTTATACAATGAAGTTGTGTTAGTTTGAATCTCTGGGGCTAACTTGGTGGACATTATAGCAAACGAGACCGTTCGGCCCATTGTTTCTGTGGCAGCTCTCTGAAAGAACTGAGTAATAAATACGAGAAGAAATTTATTGTTCAGACTTGAATAATGTGCGTGTTTTTCCTCCTCCTGCTCTTGCTCCAACCCTAGAAGGAATGGCTGCTTCCAGCAAGGTGCCTCAATTTGGAAATTTAGGCTCAATGTCTGATTGTGACTGAGCTATGGTCTGCCTGGCATTGTACATGTGCCGGTCATTATCCTAAGCTTCCAGAAATGCACTGCCATAGGAATCATCCTCAAAATGAGGCGTCTTAGAAGGAGAGAGAGAAGGTAAAATACCTTAAACAAATTAGAAGCATTGCACATCAAAGTTGCTGGAATTTCCAGCATCTGCAGAATTCCTGTTGTTTACAAGCATTGCTGTAGCATTTGTGATTGTGTTGCATTTTCCCCTTTCCTGCAGGACATTTTTAAAAACTGGAAATAGTTTGACTTGCAGCCAGTTTGATTTTAATGACTGTGTGCAGGTATTTAAAATATTCTTATCGGCAGCTCTAAATGTTAAATTTTCGTTGTGAAGCCCTACCCAAGGAGCTGAAGGTGCTCAGTCACAGAGCAGACTCAGGCAGGGGAAATGAGAGCCAGAGAAACCCAAGGAGATTAGAGGAAAGTGAGAAAGGGTCGAGAATGAGCCATAGGCACAAGAGGTGCTGCAGATGCTGGAAATCTAGAACAATACACACAACGTGCTGGAGGAACTCATCAAGTCAAGCAGCATCTGTGGAGAGGAATAAACAAGTTGATATTTCAGGATGAGACCTGTCATCAGGACTCTTCATGAATTTCTGGTCTGATCCTGCTATTGCTGAGAACTGGAAAAGCAACATCCTTGCATATCTGAATGTGACTCTCTGTACAATAACCCACAATAACAAATATGCAAGTGCATTCTGTCTGTACGTAGTTGTGGGTGATTCTTTATATCATTAATTTGGATAGGAGCAGGAGGAAGGAAGTCATGAATAGATCCATTTTGTTGACTGGTTTTTCTTTTATAATTCCAATGTTGAAACTGCCCCAGTCAGTTTTGATTCTGTTATTATTTTTTCTTCCTGCCACCTTGACTTCTGCTGGTTTATATTAATATTAAGGACTCTGAGGGGAACATGTGATTGCTAGGCCGGATGATCTTTCATTGAATCAACAGCAATTCTGTTGGTAATTTACTAATGGCACAGAAGAGAGTCATTCTGCCCTGTCTTCAGGTTAACACTGGCTCAATACAATGATCTGCTCAGTCCAATTCCTCCCCTTTGTCCTTTTCAGCAGCCCTGTTACCTTGTTTAGCTTGAAATTCATGCTTTTTCATACTAGTTTACCATATGGTATTTGCTCAGTGAAGCCAGCTTATTAGAGTGGCCAAGGCATGCACCCAGAAACAATTCCTAACAGTTGAGTTGCATCAAACTCCATACATCTTGGAGATCTCTGTGGATCAGTTTTAAGCATTTTTAATTTTGTTTAGATGTGGTCTGCCAATGGTGACAATGGCAGGATGTTCTGTAGGTTGAAGCTAGCTGAATTTTGTTGCAAACAAGAGAAAATCTGCAGATGCTGCAAATCCAAGCAACACACAAAAAATGCTGGAGGAACTCAGCAGGCCAGAATCATTCCTGATGAAGGGTCTTGGCCCGAAACGTCGACTTTACTCTTTTCCATAGGTGCTACTGAGCTCCTCCAGCATTTTGTGTGCGTTGCCTGAATTTTGTTATCCTATTTATAAAGCAGAAATAGTTTCAGTCAGTACAGGCAGCAATTCTGGATCTCCGACGTCCCACCTCTCCCGGAAGTTCCAGGAGTCTCCCGCATATAAGTAGTGGCTCCCTGATGCCCGCAAATTATATACAATATCCTGGAAATCAATTTTATTTGAGAGCAAGAGAGAGAAAGCAAGAGAGAGCGAGAGAGAATGCGAGCGAGAGCGTGCGAGCGAGCGAGAGAGCGACCACGAGAGAGAGCGAGAGAGCGAGCGAGAGCACGCCATGGGAGAGTGTTCCAAAAAAAGAAAATATAAAACATACATCACCCCAGACTACACTAAAGTGTATCCCTGCCTAATAGGGGTCAAAAATAATGACAATGTTGCTCGCTGCGCTGTTTGCAACAGTGACTTTTCTATTGCCCATGGTGGGTTAAGACTGTAAAAGACACGTTGAGGTGAGTTTAACAGGTGACATTCATTCATCAGCATAGCTAACGTTATTTAAACTAGCTAGCTAGCCGCTAAGGAGCTACTCTATTGCAGACATCCCATCTCTCCCTGAAGTTCCGGGAGTCTCCCGCAAATTGATGGTGTTACCTCCCTGAAATGAGTTTTTGCAGGGTGGGATATCTGCGATCTGTATTACACAAATGGGCCAATTAAAAGTCTGTCGCTCTGCAAATCCCAGAGTTGGATGGAATTGCCACATTTACATGGGAATGGTGAATAATGTGTTTGCATTTAACCTTGAGAGTCTGGGAGATTCCCACTTAACCAACATTAACTTGTCAAATTTTCCACTCAGGAAGGCCGGAATAATTTTGTGGGAATGGTAAATGCACTTCCAGCATTGCATATGGACAAGAATGTTTCACCTTAGCCTCCAAAGCTTAATTACTTCCCTGCATGCCAACCTGCTTTGCTTGAGTGGCCCTTGCCAGGCAGAGTTCCCCAAAGATGCCTGGTATTGAGGGAAAGGAAAGAGGGACATTAGATCAAGAGTTTCCAACCTGGAGTCCATGGACCTCTTGCTTAATGGTATTGATCCATGGCATAAGAATGGTTGGGAACCCGTGTCTTACAGTCAAAACCATGCATACAGCGTACAACGAGAAAAATACTTTCCTATATCTAATTTCCACCAGCCAAATTCGGTTTAAGTGAAAATGTTCATTGATGAGTTAAAATTTTTAAAAAAGCAATATTAAGGGATTTTAGTTAGTAAAGGCTGCAGGCAGATTATTAATCTGATTTTCTTAATAATGTTGTCTATTCCTCACCGAACAATACAGGTAAATGGAGATTTGTCCTTATTGAGTATTAAACCAAGGAACAGAATATGCCAGATATGCAGTAAGGAGAAAAGTCTAGATTGAGGTTGGTTGGGGGTGGGGAGACACCTCAGATGTATTCACCAATCCCAGAGACCATGCAGGCACCTCCTGCTGCCTTGTTAAGGGATTAAGGCAGGGGTTCCAACCTGGGGTCCAAAGATCCATTGGTTAATGGTAGGGGTCCGTGGCATAAAAAAGTTTGGGAACCTGTGGAGTACGGAGTGCCATCTGTCTATATGAATGGGTGACGTTTCCCTAAAAAAAACACTTATGTTTTGCTACTGTAACTGAATATTCCCCTCTCCCCCTTAAAGCCCAGGTTAGAAGCAGCCAGGCATGTATTTCAGGTAAAAGCTTATCCAACACTTCAGAGTAATATATTTGCCGGGAATCCCAGGATTGGTTCAAAGCTTGCTCTCTTTTCTGAAGAACGTAGGAAGCCACTTGCACTCCAGTCAAACTGGCCTCTTGTCTGCCTGCTTGGATGTTGAAAGTGAAATACATAGTTTAACTGCGTGGTGGTTAGGGCAGAATGCCATATTTTGTGGTGTTTAGGTATTCCCCTTATTCTGTAGCCAAGCCAGCTGGCAGATTGGCAGCGTTACTGTAATTCAGTAAGAAAGAGAGAAGGTCGGCATTAGCTGATGTCACCCTGATGCTTAACTAAATTGGAATGAATCTCCAACTACAGTCATAAAACCCGACCCAATTGTACCATACTCTGCTAGACATTAGCCACAATCTTAGCTGCAATCTCATTTGTTAAATTAACATTTAAAACTAATACATTTTCATTTAGTGTTTTTTTAAAATCTTGGAGTTTAAGCTTAAAAAAAAAGACTTTTAAAGCTATTCCCGGGATTTGAGGAGGGAATTAGGAAGAACAAATTGAATATCGCGAAGTCTTTCATTTGAACTGAATTCACCATGAGATGGACAAATGCATCATTCATTTTGTAATACAGTAGGGATCCAAAAGTAATATCAGATGAATGCCTGGTTAAACCTTTTTATTTATTTAGTGATATAATGCGGAGTAGGACCTTCTGGCTATGCTGCCCCAGCAAAGCCCGATTAACCCCAGCCTAATTAAGGGATAATTTACAACGTCAATTAACTTACCCAGTGCACCTTTGGACTGTGGGTGTGAAACCGGAGCACCTGGAGAAAACCTACACATTCCATGGAGAGGACGCTCAGAGACTTCTTACAGAAAGGGCTGGAATTGAACTCAGAACTCTGGGATGCCCAGAGCTGTAACAGCATCATGCCGACCACTACATAACTGTGGCGCCCACTGCTACTCTTCCATGACACCCCATGCCACGGGCTCTAGAGATATATATAAGAGAAGCAACACGCATCAAAGTTGTTGGTGAACGCAGCAGGCCAGGCAGCATCTCTAGGAAGAGGTACAGTCGACGTTTCGGGCTGAGACCCTTCGTCAGGACTAACTGAGGGAAGAGTTAGTAAGAGATTTGAGAGTGGGAGGGGGAGGGGGAGATCCAAAATGATGGGAGAAGACAGGAGGCGGAGGGATGGAGCCAAGAGCTGGACAGGTGATTGGCAAAGGGGATATGAGAGGATCATGGGACAGGAGGTCTGGGGAGAAAGACAAGGGCGGGGGAAACCCAGAAGGTGGGCAAGGGGTATAGTCAGAGGGACAGAGGGAGAAAAAGGAGAGTGAGAGAAAGAATGTGTGTATATAAATAAATAACGGATGGGGTACGAGGGGGAGTTGGGGCATTAGCGGAAGTTAGAGAAGTCAATGTTCATGCCATCAGGTTGGAGGCTACCCAGACGGAATATAAGATGTTGTTCCTCCAACCTGAGTGTGGCTTCATCTTTACAGTAGAGGAGGCCGTGGATAGACATGTCTCCCTCCTGGCACTTATCCTTGTAAGCGGAACAAGTGCTACACACGCCCTTACACTTCCTCCCTTACCACCATTCAGGGCCCCAGACAGTCCTTCCAGGTGAGGCGACATTTCACGTGTGAGTCGGCTGGGGTGGTATACTGCATCCGGTGCTCCCGATATGGCCGATATGGCGAGACACGACGCAGACTGGGAGACCGCTTTGCTGAACACCTACGCTCTGTCCGCCAGAGTAAGCAGGATCTCCCAGTGGCCACACGTTTTAATTCCACACCCCATTCCCATTCTGACATGTCTATCCATGGCCTCCTCTACTGTAAAGATGAAGCCACACTCAGGTTGGAGGAACAACACCTTATATTCCGTCTGGGTAGCCTCCAACCTGATGGCATGAACATTGACTTCTCTAACTTCCGCTAATGCCCCACCTCCCCCTCGTACCCCATCCGTTATTTATTTTTATACACACATTCTTTCTCTCACTCTCCTTTTTCTCCCTCTGTCCCTCTGACTATACCCCTTGCCCATCCTCTGGGTTCCCCCCCGCCCCACCCTTGTCTTTCTCCCCGGACCTCCTGTCCCATGATCCACTCATATCCCATTTGCCAATCACCTGTCCAGCTCTTGGCTCCATCCCTCCCCCTCCTGTCTTCTCCCATCATTTTGGATCTCCCACTCCCCTTCCCACTCTCAAATCTCTTACTAACTCTTCCTTCAGTTAGTCCTGACGAAGGGTCTCGGCCTGAAACGTCGACTGTACCTCTTCCTAGAGACGCTGCATGGCCTGCTGCGTTCACCAGCAACTTTGATGTGTGTTGCTTGAATTTCCAGCATCTGCAGAATTCCTGTTGTTTGCTATATAAGAGAAGGATAGCTCACTTGGATGGTAGAGAAATTTTTAACATCTTCAACCACCAGCACAAGGCTTTAATTTAACATGTCTTCTTGAAAGCAGTATCACTAATGAGGCAGCAAAGCATGTGACCTTGGGTGTTAACTAAGTGCTGAAGTTCTCAATGAGGTTTTTGGAAATATATTCTGAAAGCAACAATTGAATTAAGCTGACACCGAGATTCTTTGGCATGAGATGTTAGCTCTACTTCTTTCTCCACGAAAGCTGACTGAATTTTTGAACATTTCCAATGTTGTGTTGCACAGATGCAACTGTGTTGCTGAAAATAGGAATTTGAGAGTCTTAAATTGTATCGTCTGTCAGTAGCTTAGATTCTGTGCCAGTTTGCTTTTAATAAATAAATACTTGCACAGTCAATTCTACACCTGCCCGTGCCTTCATTATTAATATTATTCAGTTCAAATTGTGAGTAATTTCAGAGTCTAATCATTGCATCCCAGACATTCAGGATCATTATTTTTCAAAACAGTTGAGCTAAAAATTGCCAAGGAAGTCTGGTCATTTAGTGTCTTTTCAGAAATTCATTTGCATCCTTTCTGTTTCTAATACAAGTGCTCTTTTACGCATGTGACGTGATTTCCACATTGGTTATGCACAGGTTAGTGTCACTTCCCATCCAGTGTTCCTTTTGGAGCATTGCAGGAGAACTCCTTGTTGTCCCTTGTAGTTTATTCCTCATTCAACTGGGTCTTCGTGTGGCATACTGAATCAGGATCACACTAAGTTAAGTCTCACATAACTTTCATTCTTGCTCCCCTCTACCCATCTGCCCCAGTGTCACCCCTAATGTGCATTTGTCCTGATCAAGTCCCTAGTATTCGTGCATTCCTCCAATTATTCTGATTATCCAATCAGTGCCTCAGTGCAACTTGAGATCCTCCTCTTCCCCATTTTAATCCTTAACTGTTCTTTCTCCTCCACTCTATCAGACCACAGCACAGGTCCAATCAGTTTAGTGACCTATCTTTCGAAAATACATAACAGGGCAACATAATTTCAGATGCAAAGAGAAGCCCGTGTCTGAAATGGATTTGGAATCCTGCTGCCTTGTTAATCTAATATACTCATTGGGAGGCATTGGTGTGCTTGGCTCACTGCTCTGCTCTTCGTGCACTCATGACTGTGTCACTACATGCAACTCTAACACTACCTTTAAATTTGCCAATGGCACCACTGTTGTTGGCAGAATCTCAGATGGTCAACATCAGCAGAACCAAAGAATTGATTGTGGACTTAAGGAGGAGACAGTCAATAGAAGATACACCAGTCCTCAGCAGTGGAAAGGTGAGTAGCTTCAACTTCTTTCACATCGACATGTTGCAGGATCTATCCTGAGCCATGCTAGCGACTCTACTACACTAGCAATTAGAATTTGATTTGATATGTCTCCATCTAAGACTCTAGCAATTTTCTAGAGGTATTACGACGAACATTTTAACTGGTTGCATCAGCACCTGGTGTGGGGGCTCCAATAGGCAGGATTGAAAGAGATTGTAGAGCAGGCGTTCCCACCCGGGGTCGATGGGCCCCTTGTTTTCAGTAGTTTTGGTCTATGGGATAAGAATGGTTTGGAGAAACCCCTGCTGTAGAGGGTTGTAGCTTGAAGTGGCTTCATCATCAGCACAAACCTCCTCATCGTCGAGGACATTGCCAAAAGATGACGCCTCAGGGAGGCGGTATAGGAGACTTGCACTCAAATGTTTTAGGGACAGCTTCTTCCCACCTGCCATCATGACCCCTCAGCGTATGAATGCTATTCCTCCTTCCTCTTTCCTCTTTCTATTCCTATTCCTTTCTATTCCTCTTTCACGCTATTTTGTTTATTGGAACTTGCAGTAATTCTTTTTTTCTTGAAACAATAACCTTAGCTTCATTAGTCATTGATAATAATTCTGTTTACTGATTCTGATTTGCGCCCCACTTCTTCCATCTCTGAATCTGCACACCTCCCACTTTATTAAAACAAGTGGAGGATGCCTTTAGAAATGGTCACGGATACAATTTTGTAAAGTGGAAGACTTCTCATTCTCAACTTAATATGGGGAATGGGAATTTTACCTAATTCATGTCAACTCAGTTCAATTGGGGTGCGTCCTCTCCTCTGAGCCAAAAGGTTGTATGTTATGATCACACGAGACCAGAGTACAAAAAAAAATCAATATTGAGTGATTTATTCTCTGGCTATATTATTACATTAATATTTAAGGTTCTTTGTACAACTTCCAGTGACTTTTGCATTGAAAGTCAGTTCAAAGGTTAAAGTGAATTTGGAAGTCAGTTCAAAGGTTAAAGTGAATTTATTATCAAAGTACATAGACTACAGGCATTCACAGTAGAACAAAGAAATACAATAGAATCAGTTAAAAGCTACACCAAAGGCTGACAAGCAAGCAATGTGCAAGGCAAGGTGTGCAAATACGAAAAAAGCAAACAATAGTACGTATAAGTAAACAAAAAAATAGACAAATAAATAGATTGGCAGTTAATTAAATAAAAATACTGATAATTTGAGTTGAAGAATCCTTGAAAGTGGGTTCATAGGTTGTGTAATCAGGAACCTAATGGTTGAAGAGTAGAGTCTGTTCCTAAACCTGGTAGTGTGGGATCTAGGGCTTCTGTACCTCCTGCCCGACAGTAGTAGTGAGGAGAAGGCATGGTCTGGATGGTGGGGGTCCTTGGTGAACAATGCTTCTTTCTTGTGGCAGCATTCCTTGGAGATGTGCTCAATGATGGGGACAGACTAGGGTGTACCCACCAATTTTTGAAGGTTTTTCTATGCTTGGGCATTGGTGTTTCCATACCAAGACATGATGTATCTCCACTGTGCATCTATAGAAGCTTGTCAAAGTTTTACTAATGTCATGCTGGATCTTGCAGCTGTAGCTCTGCCATACCACTGCGTCAGGATTGTATGCCACAGTGATGGGAGAGGGCAGGGAGTGAGTTCCTGGGGACTCCCTGGACACAATAGGTAGGAAGTTTCTGTCAGGAGTAACATCTCGGTTTGCATGTGATCCATAACCCTCCATTCTCTGTATATTCATTTGCCTTTTTACAAATCTCTTAACTGAGCAATGTGCAGCAAATGATAAGTGTTGGCAGAGATGAACTTCAATTAGAATGCTGAGGGCAGGAAGCCAATGATAACTAACACCAACTCAATAGAAATACTGGAGTAGTCTACTCAGGCTCTTCCCAGATGGCAAACCTGCCATCCCTGAAAATAATCTAATGTATCTTTGCTACGCTCCTTCTATTGCAAGTATATCTTGATTTGATAGGAAGATGGCACTTCAGGTGTGGTCTCATCAAGACCCAACTTTACTGTTAGACATTTTATTTCCCAATTCCTCTCGCAGTGCAAGGACATCAAATCCCATTTAAATCTCAACATATCTGAACCCTTCCCCATTTTAGAAATATTCTGCCTTTCTGTTTTGTCCAGCAAAATGAATACCCTTAAATCTCTTGGGTTTTCACCTGCAGTACTTTACTCAACTTGATTATGCTTATGAAACTTCTTTGCATCTTCCTCTCTATTCGCAATCCTGTTTATTTTTGTATCATCAGCAAACATTTTTGGCTCACCCCACCAAATCATTGCTTCAGGATCCACAGAGCAATCTATGCTGTCTACCAGTGTTCTCCCTCCTACTGGTATTAAGTAATGTACTGGATGGGCACAGGAGTACATTCAGCCAGAGACTCATTCCACCGAGATGCAGCACAGAGCGTCACAGGAAGTCATTCCTGCCTGTGGCCATCAAACTCCTCCCTTGGAGGGTCAGACACCCTGAGCCGATAGGCTGGTTCTGGACTTATTTCATAATTTACATATTACTTTTTAACTATTTATGGTTTTATTACTATTTATTATTTATGGTGCAACTGTAACGAAAACCAATTTCCCCCGGGATCAATAAAGTATGACTATGATTATGACTATGCACTCCTTCCTTTCCCAAGTGATGGTGTTTATTTTCTGCTTTCTATTTTGTGGGACCCATTATAAAAAATCATTGTAGAACCAGTAGAACTTTGAAAGATGTTGCCTAATAGAAGATTGCATGCTTTGAAAAGATTGTGTTCTAATTGGTTAAACAAATCTATTTTAATTGAATAAACAGCTGTTTCTGGTGAGGTGTTTATTGATCCCCACAAGAATCAGATTAGTCGTAATTAATTTTCTCTCCCTATAAGTCAGGTAACAGTTCTGCTACTTTTAACAATTGGAGAGGAAGCCTTTCAATGCCACCCCACCACTTTTTATTGACTGCAGATGCTAAAATGAAGTATTGGACTGTAGAATTGAATACAGACAAATAGTTAAGGGACACGGTCTGACTGTTCTGAACTTCAGACTAGCTGCACATACTTTCAGCCGCAGTTCTCTATTAAGAGTTGCAAGTCATTTTTTAATTGCTTGCTTGTGATTTTAGATGTTATCCTTCTCACTCCATTGATCAATAGCCTTGTGATGTGAATATGAAAAGGCCACCCAACAATACAGTTTCTGGAGCAGATCTTTAATTTCCCAAGTTGACAATTTTGGATTGAGACCTGAGTTATTTAAAATCTTTTAAGATACAGTTACAATTGATTGTGGCTTCCTTCTGACCAAATTTTGTCTACTTAGTTTGCCCTGATAATGGTATTACTTGCATTTAACAAGATTATAAATATAAAACTTTATTAGTCATGCAGTGATGAAGTTCTTAGAGAGAGCAGTACTTCAGCAATACTCAATTGCAGATTGTGGTTTGTTAATTTTGTCCATGAATATATATTTTTGAAAATAATATCTTGTCGATCACCTCATTTTGCATTTTATTTTCTGCTCAGCATTGACCAGCCAATGGTACAGCATTGATTTCCAAATCTCTGGTAATGCATTGAAGACAAAGAAATGAATCAAAGGGTTGCCAGGGGTGAGAAGGAAGTGATTTGGCTCATTGAATCTGTGCCAGCTCTTGGAGCCATGCAATCTATCATTTGCCTTCATCTTTTCCACAATACCCTGCAAGTTATTTTCTCTTATTTTCATATTTTAGTTCCTTTTTGAAATTGTTGATTCTGTTTCAACATCTCTTAAAAGCTATTAATTCCAGCCTGTAAGATTAAGTTTTACAAAATGTTTGCTCATTCCTCCGTTCTTAATTGTCAATGAATGGAGATTGACTCCCTCTATTTACACAGGCCATGATTGTCATCATTTCTTTCAATTCTATCACATCCTTTGTCTGGTATTTTTGGTCCAAAGAAAATAAAACAATACCAGCTTCAGCAGCCTAACCTTGGAGGTAAAATCCCTTATCAGAAAACCATGCTAGTAACTCTCACCTGCAACCTCAGCAGACCCTTCGCATCTTTCCTAAATGAAGGGCACCTGGCTTTAACCATTCCTCTATGGAGTAAAGCTCAATAAGTTTACAAATATTGAATAAAAAAAATTGAGAAGTAACTAGTTAAACTAGTTTGAAAGAAGGGTGGGAACCAGAGAGATAAGGCAGGGGATTGGGCATTTGGTGTAAAGGTAGATGCAGTGACTATGAGGAAGGATAGGCAGTGGATAGAGTATAATTGCAATCAGTTGGGTGGGTTGGAATATGTCTGTTTTAACGAAAGAAGTACCAGGATCACAAGGGCAGGAATGGCTGCTGGATGTTCTGGGGTTTAAGAGGTAAAAGAGGTGAGGGAGTGGTATTGCTAACCAGGAATACTATCGCTGCTGCAGAGGGAAGGGGGCACCACAGAGTGATCGTATGATGAGTCAATGTGGGTGGAAGTCAAAAACAGGAAGGGAGCACTCACTCCACTGGAAGTATTCTATAGACCCTCTATTTGCAACGAGGACATGGAGGAACAGATTGGGAGGCAGATTTTCGAAAGGTGGGAAATTAATGTTGTCATGGGTGACATCAGCTTCCCCAATTTTGATCGGCTCCTTTTTAGTGCAAAAGTTTTAGGTGGGATAGAATTTGTAACGTGTGTCCAGAAAGTATTTTTGGCACAATGTGAAAGTAGGCTGACTAGGGGAGAGGCCATACTGGATCAGGTACTAGGCAATGTACCAAGGCAGGTGACAGATCTCTTGGATTTGGAGACAGCGACTGCAACTCCCTGACGTTTACAATAGCCTTCAGCGGGAATAGGAGTAGACAATGTGCAAAAGTATTTAACTGGGGGAGGGAGAATTATGATGCTATTAGGCAGGAACCTAGCAGTGTAAATTGGGAACAGATGTAATCAGGGAAATGCATAACGGAAATGTGCAGGCTGTTTAGGGATCGTGTAAGGATCATATTCAGAGTAAGGATGGTAAGGTGAAGGAACTATGGATGGCAAGGGATGTGGAACATCTCGTCAAGAGGAAGAAAGAAGCATATTTAACGATTATGGAGCAAGGTTCAGGCAAGGCTCCAGAGATTTGCATGATTGCCAGGAAAGAGCTTATGAATGGACTTAAATTTAGAGGCAATGAGAATGAGAAAGCCTTGGTGAGTAGGATTAAGGAAAATCCCAAG
The DNA here is from genome assembly GCF_030028105.1 of Mobula birostris. Classification (NCBI taxonomy): domain Eukaryota; kingdom Metazoa; phylum Chordata; class Chondrichthyes; order Myliobatiformes; family Myliobatidae; genus Mobula; species Mobula birostris. The sequence continues at coordinate 15,019,007 of NC_092378.1, forward strand.
GCGTTCTACACATGCATGAAGGACAGGAGGATGACTAAGGAGAGGGGTGGGCTGATCAGGGATAAAAGAGGAAGCACGTCTGGAGTCGGAAGAGGGAGGGGAGGTCCTTAATGAATATTTTGCCTCAGTTTTCGCCAGTGAGAGGGTCTCTGCAAATTTGAGAAGAGCATGGAACAGGCAGATGTGCTTTTTTTGATTAAAAAAGAGGATGTGCTGGAACTTCTGAAAAAGATTAGGATAGATAAGTTCCAGGGCTACCCTAGGTTATAGTGGTAAACAAGGGAAGAGATTCATGAGCCTTTGGCAATGATGTTTGCACCCTCTCCTGTTACAGGAATTGTACCAGAAGAATGGAAAGTGACAAATATGCCATTGTTCAAGAGAGGTAATAGGAATAACCCAGCGAATTTTAGACCACTAAATCGTGGGCAAACTACAGAACTTACAAGCATTTGGAGAAGCATAATCTGATTAGGGATAGTCAACATGGCTTTGTGAGGGGCAAATCTGTTTTATGAGCCTGATTGAATTCTTTAAGGAAGTGAGGCAACAGATTGAAGATAGATCAGTGATGTGATGTATATGGATTTCAGTAAGGCCATGATGAAGTTCCCTACGTGGGCTCATTCAGAAAGTCTGGAAGCATGAGATCCAGGAAAACTTTGGCTGTGTAGATTCTGATTGGCTTGTACACAGAGAGAGAGGTTGTTAGTGGATGGAGCTTGCAGATCAGTGATCACCTCTGCTCTTTGTGATTTTTATAAGTGACTTGAATATCTGGGACCTCTGCTCTTTGTGATTTTTATAAGTGACTTGAATATCTGGGACCTCTGCTCTTTGTGATTTTTATAAGTGACTTGAATGATGAAGTGGAAGGGTGGGTTCTGAAGTTTGCAGACAACATTCAGATTGGTGGTGTTGTGGATCGTGTTGAAGGTTGTAGGTTACAATGGGACATTGATAGGACGCAGTGCTGGGCTGAGAAGTGGCAGATGGAGTTCAATCTGGAAAAGTGTGAAATGATACACTTTGGAAGGTTGAATTTGAAGGCAGAGTACGACGTTAATGGTAGGATTCTTAACAGTGTGGATGAATAAAGGGATCTTGGGGTCCACATCCACAAATCCCTCAAAGTTGCCATGCAAGTTGTTGGGTGATTACGAAGGTGTAAGGTGTAGGTATGATAGTAGCTTAGATTCCGATTCAGCATTTTAACTATACAGGCCATCTTCAGGTTATGTACACCCAAGTTATGAGCACATACTACGTACAAAAGAACTCCCATAGTATTAAATTCAATCTGATGTGCATATATGTGAACATTCATACATATGAAAGGCATAACTAGATGCTCCTCTGCCCTCTTAGTCCTTTCGTATCAGCCTCTTGATGCCATTCATTGCAATAATGTGGAGGTGTTTTTTCCATCTAGTGGACAAATCAATTTAACATTTCTCTGTAAAAACAGAACCTATTCTTTACCCAGGGACAGCCTGTATTGCACAGCTTTGGGTATGAGAGTTGCATTTGCAGATTACAGCTAGCTTCATTGGGCTCAGAATAGATAGATGCTACCAGAAAACAAATTGCCAACACTCAGCAAATCATTGCTTGTGTTGCTGAAGGTAAATTTGGGATTAACCCACCATAAACATTATTAAATAAAGGAATCAAACCCAAGAAAAGAGATGAGTTCCACTGGTACTTTGTGTGTGGTGCTGTGGATTTCTAGCATCTGCAGAAACTTGTCTTTCTGTCCAGACAAGACAAAACAAAAGGAAAAGAATAAATAAATAAGCAATAAATATCGAGAATATGAGATGAATAGTGCATAGGTTGTGGGAGTAGTTCATTGATGGGGTAAGTGAAGTTGAATGAAGTTATCCGCTCTGGTTCAAGAGCCTGTTGGTTGAGGGTAAAACTGTTCCTGAACCTGGTGGTGTAAATCCTGAGTCTCCTGTATCTTCTTCCTGATGGTAGCTGCGAGCAGGGAGTATGACCACGCAGGCCCCGATGATGGATGCCTCTTTACTGCGACTGTGCTCCATGTATGCATCCCCAAATGCCCAGTCTAGTTTCCAGCTTGTATTGAGAAAATTACATACAAATTTAATCAGGTATTCGACAGGATGGCAGTGCTGCTAGCAATTCTGGAAGGTCCTGAAAGACAATAGGTAGGGACATTTAATGTCAGAAAAATGTATACAATGAATTTCAGGATGTATATTGATTAAATTTGGATGTAATTTTCTCTTTATTCAACTTCTCTTACCCCAGCAATGAACCACAACCTATGAACATTTCATCTCATGTTCTTGATACTTCGTGCTGATTCATTTATTATTATTTCTGTTCCTTTAGGATTTGCACAGTTTGTTGTCTTTTGCTCTCTTGGTCATCTGTCCTGTCGGTGTGGTCATTCATTCATTCTATTATGGTTATGGAATTTATTGAGTATACCTGCAAGAAAACAAATCACAGGGTTGTATATGGTGATATACGCACTTTAATAATCAATTTACTTTGTACGTTGAATGCAAACCTCCTCCCAATAACCATTTCACAAGGGGGAAATGACTCATTGTAGATAAATTTGCTTCAAAGACTGAAATTGAGTCTTTCAACTATCATAAATGAAAATTGTGTCTGTTGTAAATGTGTGCACATTGTGTCGATATTTATTTATACAATCATTAGAAATTAATCCTCTTCCTCCTTGCATGTGAATAGTAATTGCTTCCAGTCTTAAAGCATGTACCCTGTCTTAAATATGACTTAAACACAGCATCTTAAAATCTAGTCCAGTGCATTATCGGCTCTATATTTGTAATACTTGTTGAAAAAATAAAACTTGTAAGAAGTTGCAGTATTGCTGTTGATGACTAACATGTGCAGGACACAGCTGCATTTATTTTTTTCCGCAAAAGAGGACTCCTTTCATGGGGTCTTAAGCTATGACTAAGAAATATGAAAGAAAATTCCATGCTTACCATGAAAATGACAATGAAATGTAATATTGCTGAATAAAAGCCTTAGTAACAACTTTCTTTACTGCCTGTGGCAGACTTTATTGATGGTTTCATGTCCCACAATCACAGACTTCTATTATATTCCAGCTCCAATGACTTGGCCCCTATTTCCTGCTAAAGGTGAGGCAAGGTCTTGCACAAACGAGGAGTGAAATTACATCTGAACATATTCTAATTACCTTCACCTCTGGAAAAATTTGATCAACAATATAAAAACGAATGCCTTAGCTGTCTTTCATTTTAAAAGTATGAATTCTTATCAATAACACTTGTGTGTTTTGTCCCCAAAGATTATTTGTTAAGTGCTCGAGCTTTGTGAATTGGTGAGTGAGGGTGATGGGGAGAGGGGCGTGTTGTGAAAGAATGGAATCGCTTTTTAGATGCAGCCACAGTTGTGGGAAATATCAGAACTCTGTACAGCAAGCCCCAATTGACAGCAACATGGTAGTGACTAGATAATCCTTTTTGAAGTGGCGTTCTTCGAGGGTTGACGTTGTTTGAGTGGAACATTTCGCCACGGTTTAGTCAGAACCTGGAATGTGCTGCCTGGAGAGGTGGAGGAGGCAAATACAATGGTAGTGTAGTGTGTAACACAATGCTTTACAGTCCCAGTGACCTGGGTTCAATTTCCGTCACTGCCTTGAAGGAGTTGTACATTCTCCCTGTGACTGTGTGGGTCTCCTCCATGTGCTCTGGTTTCCTCCCACATTCCAAACACTAGTTGGTAGGTTAATAGGTCATTGTAAAATTGCTGGAAGGACCTATTCCATGCTCTCACTCAATAAAATAAAACTTTAAAAAAACATTGCTGAAATGTACTCAAATTGCTGAAGTATAGAAGGCTTCAGACCTAATTCAAGAAATACAGAGGGGTGCAGCAGTTTGTGTAGATGTGGTAGGATAAACAGCCATTTTCTGTGCTATACTGCTCAGGATACTCATGCACCAATGGCTTCCTTCCTTTGAAATGATCTTTTATGTTCACAAGTACAATGGTACTCAGCTTGTGGTTGGATTCAAAAGATGACATGCTCGATGCTGACTACATCTCCTCACATTCTAGTGGTTTGTTGATATCGGAGTTCAAGTCTGTGAGACATCAACCCACAATCTTAATGACTCAGAGGCAAATTTGCAACCAACTGAGTTGCGGTTGACATACCTGTTGCCTCAATGATTTCTCCAGACTGCCTGCTGAATAATTACAGAATATATTAATTTGGAAGATTTGGTCTGATAATATACCTAAGATTACCATAATTCTATTTAATCTTTCTTGGTCTAGATTTAAGTCACCTGGACCAGATTGACTACATGCCAGGGTTCTGAAAGAGGTAGCTAAAGAGACTGTGAAAGCATTAGTAATGATATTTCAAGAATCACTAGATTCTGGCATGGTTGCAGAATACTGGAAAATTGCAGATGTCAATTCGCTCTTCAAGAAGGGAGGGAGGCAGAAGAAAGAAAATTATAGGCCAACACAAGGAATTCTACAGATGCTGGAAATTCAAGCAACACACATCAAAGTTGCTGGTGAACGCAGCAGGCCAGGCAGCATCTCTAGGAAGAGGTACAGTCGACTGTACCTCTTCCTAAAAATCATAGGCCACTTTATTTGACCTCAGTGATTGGGAAGAGTCAATTGTTAAGGATAAGGGTTCGGGGTACTTGGAGGGTCATGATAAAAAAAAGCCAGCATGGTTTCCTTAAGACAGGGGCCCAACCTGGGGTCCTCTGACCCCTTGCATAATGGTTTTGGTTCATGGCGTGAAAAAGGCTGGGAACCCCTGCCTCAGGGCAAGATCGTGGCTGACAAACCTGTTGGAATTCTTTGAACAAGTAACAAGCAGGAGAGACAAAGGAGAGTCAGTGGATGTTGTATACTTGGATTTCAGAAGGCCTTTGATAAAGTGCCACACGTGAGGTTGCTTAACTAGATGAGCACCTATGGGATTACAGGAACGATTTTAGCATTGATAAATTGGCTGACTGGCAGGAAGCAAAGAGTCGAATAAAGGGACCATTTCTGGTGACGGTGACTAGTGGCATTCCCCAGGGATTGGTGTTGGGACCACTGTCTTTACATACAATACCTAGAAAAATTATTCAGCCCCCTCAGTGATTTTCACATTTTACTGTCTCACTTTCCAAATTTAAAATGTATCAAAGTAGGATTTTTTGAGCATTATGCTTCATGTCAAATCAAAAGGAAAATTCCAAAGCATGTCAACAATTTGCTAAAAATTAAACACTAAAATTGTGAAGTTGAAAAAGTATTAGTCTCCTTTGTAATTACTTTGCTAACTTTCATCAGATGCAATACTATGCATTACCATACCAACTCGTCCAATTTGTTGATGTAGAAAATTGGAGGATCACCTGAATAAATCCCCCTCTCTCCGTAATGTCCAACAGCATGGTAGATTTTCAACAGACCAAACCAAAATGAAGATAAAAGAGCACTCAAGGCAAGTCCAGGAAATGATAATAGAGAAGCACACATCTAGGGAAGTGAGCAACTCAGAGACACAACTCTACCTCAGAAGAGCTCAGTGCAGTCTATTGTGAAAAAGTGGAAAACGTATAAAACCACAACCAGATGCCCCTCTAAACTTAGCTTCCAGGGAAGAATGACTTTAAAAAAGCATCCTTGCCTGTAAAGACTTTGTAAAGTGTCACTAAAGAGATACTGTGAAATGTGGGAGAAGGTCTTGTGACTGGATGAGACTAAAGTGGAATCTTTTGGACTTAACATTAAGCAGTATATGTGGGGTAAATCTAGTACTGTGCATTAGCCAGGTAACACTATACATATCATAAAGTAGGTATGCTTATAGGGATGCTTTTCAGCCGCAAGGACTGGAAATCTGTTCAGGATTGATGGGAAGATGAATGCTGCTAAATACAGAGAGATTCTGGATAAAAACCTGCTAGCCTCTGCCAGAAAGCTTAAAATGGGGGAGGAAGTTCATCTTTCAGCAGGATGACCCAAAGCACACTGCCAGAGGAACCATGGAGTGGCTTCAAATGTAGAAAATTGATGCCCTTGAAGGCCCAGTCAGAGTCCTGACCTTATCCCAATTCGAACATCTCTGGAAAGACCTCAAGATTGCTGTCCACTGTCGCTCCACAACTAACCTGGCACAGTTTCAGTAGTTTTGCAAGGAGGAATTGGCAAATCTTGCTCCATCACATTTTGCAAAGTTAATAGAGACTTATCCAAAAAGACTACTAGCTGTAATAGCTGTGAGAAGCCGTTCAACTAAGTACTGAACAAAGGGTGATGAATACTTTTAAACTACTGACATTTTAGTTTTTTATGTTTTACAATTTTCCGTGTTTTTTTGGGCTCTACTGTGGGGGATAAAAAGCATGTGATTCACAAATAAGAATTCTCAGTTGAATCAATCAGAAATCCTGGTTTTAATACTCATTTATGTGAACAAAGGATTGGGTGTTGAATACTTCTTTAAGGCACTGCATGTCAAAGATTTGGAGGACGACAGACTTAATGGCTTAGTGGCCTCATTCGTGAGCGATACGAAGATAGGTGGAGGAGCCGGTGGTGTTGTGGATGGAGGGAGTTTGAAGTAGGACTTATACAGATTGGGAGAATGGTTAAAAAAATGGCAGGTGGAATCTTAGTGTTGGGAAATGTATGGTTAGGCACTTAGTTAGAAGGAATAAGGGCAAGCACTATTTCTGAAATAGGGAGAAATTTTAAAAATCAGAGGTGCAATAGTGGCTTGGGAGTCCTTGTGCAGGATTGCTTAAAGGCTAACCGACAGGTTCAGTCAGTGGCAAGGAGGGAAAAACAATGTTAGCATTCATTTTGAGAGGACTAGAGTATAAGAGCAAGGGTGTAATGCTGAGGCTCTGTAAGGCATTGGTCAAACTGTACTTTGTATTTTGAGCTTCCCCCCGACTTTTATTTCAAAGGTACTGTTGCCTTTGGATGACCATGCCCCTTCAAAAGGCATCTTCCTCTGTGACTGCAGGAGATGCAGCACCTGCCTTGCATTAATGTACTTCCCATGGCTTAGGCCCTGATACACGAAGCAGATTCATGAAACAAGTAGAATATTCAGTTTAGGATCCCACATTCATTGCTCATGATGCAGCTCCTTTGATTTAGGAGACTGAAAAGCAAACAGGGTAACTGCCTTTTAATTCTCTTTATCATTGTCATTCTGGTCCATCTGCAGCTCCCTACTTTGCTCTAACATAATCTCATTTTCATTTTAAAATCTTTTTTTATTATTGAAAATCAACAACAAAAAATACATCAAGATAATCAAGACAACATATCCATATGTAAAGTAAGAGTTAAACTATCAACCAAACTGAACAGTATATCAATAATAATAAAAAAAACAAAATGTTAAAGCTATTTTTTTTGGAAAAAAGAAAGAAGGAAAAAGAACCCCTACTAACTAAACAAAAAAACCCCCACTAACAAAAAAAAACGGGAAAAAAAACCATTTGGAGCACAAACCCGGAGATATACGCCATACAAGCTCCCATAAGCTTCCGCCAACCAAATCCATATACCCAACATAATCTCAAGGACAGCATTTTATCATACAACAAGGCACGTTTTAGACTTTAAATTCAGGAATTTAAAATAATGACCATTTTTACAATTTATTTTTATTTTTGGCAATCCTTCGCATTCCTTCTGTAGATTTAGTTTTTTCTGCATTTACAGTTTCTTCCCAGTATCATTATTCGTCTTTTAGCATTTTTAACACTGCATGATCTCCATTCTACCATTTTAAACTATTATTGGTATCTATCATATTAGGTGACATCCCCTCCCCCCCCACCTCCTCTTCCTCTTTCCTTTGCATTTTAAAACTTTGTTTCATTTCTAACTTTTGCACAGTTCTGATGAAAAGTTTTTGACTAGAAATGTTGAATTTGCTTTTCTCTTTGCAAATGCCTTCTGACCTGGGTGTTTTAAGTTTTTTTTATTTTCAGCATACCTCTTGCCATAAAATCCAGCATTCAAGCTGAATTTTGATTTTTTTTTTGAGGTCTACAGAGTACTTGCAACACGTCCACTGGTGCGTACATCAGTAATTATCCCCAGACTATAAATTGCAGCATCAGCAGGGGTTCCTCAGCTTGCATCCATGGACCCCTTGCTTAATGCTATTGGTCCATGCCCTAAAAAGTCTGGGAACTCCTGAGCTTGAGCATGTGTTACAATGCACACTACTGCCATCAACATCACACCTCACTTGTTTTCAAGATGACTTTCCCTAAGGTCAGCCCCAGTTTGTGAGGCCTAATCAATATCGGACAAGCTCTTCACTACCCTTGCCTTCCCTTGCCCCTGTGCTGAGATAGGGCCACCTTCACCCATTGTGCTTTCTCAATGGTGCAAGCTATTTTCACTTGTCGTGTTCATCTTCATACTTATGTTCTGGATTAGTGGGATAATAGGAGCACCTGTGGAAGGGAAAGTGTCGGTGGGAGCTGAAGAGAGAATGATGCAGATGGGCGAGGAGGGAGTGAAAGAGGGAGACTGTGTGTGAGGGATTGACTGAAGCTGAGGGAAAAGAGGATGGAGAGACAAAGTCAGGGGATGAGACGTGATGGAGAATGGGCTCTTGTAGCTTGCTTACCGACCAGCTGATTTCTTCACCAACACTGGCTGATCATCTCTTATGTCCACACCCCATCATACGCACACACACACACCATCGCTCCACCTTTTCTGCCAACCTGCACACACTCTCTCTTACTAATTCTACTCAAAACAATTTAATCTCTTCCTTCCCTCATTCTTCCATCATAACTCCTTTCTTTCACCCCATTTCTCATCCTGCTCTCCCCCATCACATCCCTTCCTCTACATAAGCATACCATTTGGCTGTCCTATGATATCCGAACTCTTCCTTGTATCATTCCACCATCTGCCTCACCATGTTCTCCCCTCCTTCCCTCGCAACCCACTCCCTTGCCTCTCACTCCATTGACTCCTCACTTACTGAAAGCTAAGACCATCCTCCTTTGAAATATTGCAGCTAATTTGTGGCTGGGGTTGGCTATTTGGAAATTTGGTTGATCACTGTGTTTGTCAAAATGTCCAAAATGTCTGCAAGCTCGGCGATCAATCAAACTTGCAAACAGCCATCCTCCTTTTTTGACTGGCAGCTTTGCTATACATTTCTTCAGAGTATATCCCACTCCTGATGCTTACATAGTGAAGGCACTGATACCTGCCTCCTCTGCCTCTGTACTGCAGGTGATAGTTTAAGTATCAGGCAATTGACACTCTCGAAGTAAAGATAATACTTGCATTGGAAATATGAAACTTTACACGTCTCACGTAAAACCCTTGCCCTATAGAATTTATCATTTATATCCTGGGAAAAAGATTCTTTATCTACTTTATCTATGCCTTTCACAATTTTATAAACTCAATGTTTTATAAACAGGTAACCTGTCAGCCTTGGACTCTCCAAGGAAGACAATACAAGCTTGTCCAACCTCTTCATATAGCTAATACTCTCCAAATCTAGGCAACATTCTCTTCTGCATCTTCTGCAAAACTTCCACATCCTTCCTATAATATGGTGACTTGAGCTGCCCATGATACTTTCAATGTGGATTTTCAGAAGCTTCATACAGCTTGATTTCCCAACTTTAATACCCAGTGCCCTGATTGATGAAAGCAAATGGTATGTTTACACAGAGGAAGAGACGTGGTGCTGGGGTAGAGATACACCTCTACCTAAGGAGATCTAAGATGCTCCGTCCCTCCACTAGGCTGCGGGCACCTGTAGAAAATTGTGAAGAACAATTATGGTCATGGAAAGACAATGATCACCCACATAACTACACAGCATGTAATAATGATATGTTAAGTTAAGTTAAAGTCTGTCCCGAGCCTTATAGGCTCATCAGGCTGGTGCTTATGTTGGTTTCTGTGGTGTGAAGCAACTGAGGGTACAAGACTCCCCCCCCCCCCACCACCCGGATAGGACGCCAGTCTATCGCGAGGTTAACCCCCAGCATTTTGCTGGTACCCATTTTCAGCTGGGTGGACTGGAGCAGTGTGTGGTTAAGTGCCTTGCTCAAGGATACAACATGCTGCCTTGGCTGGGGCTTGAACTCACGATCTTCAGATCGCTAGTCCAACACCTTAACCATGCGCCACACTATAATAATATGATGAAACAAGAATTCCCAACATCGATCCTCATGGAAAAGAACGGACTTCCAGTCACAACAATGCTCCTCTGCCGTCACCTTCTGTCTTCCATGACCTGCCAATTTCTGATCCAGTTTACCAACCTGTGAATGACCTAATATTCTGACCAGGTCACAGACAGAACTTAATAAATACCTTGTTCTTCATACATTACATTTTAAAGATCCATGCTTAGTCACCTTCACTTACAGTAGACACGCACAATACCATGCTGAAATGTGGCTATTGTCAACAGATTCGTTGACAAAATTGGCATGTCTATCTTAAACTATTTCCTTCACAAGTGTCTGAGTTAAAGTGATGTAATGTAACTGGGCAGTGATTTAAATAACCATGTAACAATTACAGCACGGAAACAGACCATCTCGGCCCTTCTAGTCCATGCTGAACTCTTTACTCTCACCTAGTCCCACTGACCTGCACTCAGCCCATAACCCTCCATTCCTTTCCTGTCCATATATCTATCCAATTTAACTTTAAACGGCAGCATCAAAACTGCCTCAACCACTTCTGCTGGAAGCTCGTTCCACACAGCTACCACTCGCTGAGTAAAGAAGTTCCCCCTCATGTTACCCCATAACTTTTGTCCTTTAACTCACAACTCATGTCCTCTTGTTTGAATCTTCCCCATTCTCAACGGAAAAAGCCTATCCACGTCAACTCTATCAATCCCCTTCATAATTTTAAACACCTCTATCAAGTCCCCCCTCAACTTTCTATGCTCGAAAGAATAAAGACCTAACTTGTTCAACCTTTCTCTGTAACTTAGGAGATGAAACCCAGGCAACATTTTAGTAAACCTCCTCTGTACTCTTTCAATTTTATTGACATCTTTCCTATAATTCCGTGACCAGAACTGTATACAATACTCCAAATTTGGCCTTACCAATACTTTATACAATTTCTACATTACATCCCAACTCCTATACTCAATGCCCTGATTAATAAAGGCCAGCATACCAAAGCTTTCTTCACCACCCTATCCACATGAGATTCCACCTTCAGGGAACTATGCACCATTATTCCTAGATCCCTCCGTTCTTCAGCATTCTTCAATGCCCTACCATTTACCAAATGTGAGATACTAAGAGCCATGCACTATTATTAATCCAATCTTGTGCATCCCCAGTAATCTGTAAATCCGTAACGATGCCTCCTTCTGGAGCATGATGAAGCTGGATCTGCCCTTTTGATGCCCAGTACAGTTCCAATAGTACACACTGGTATATAGCCACCTCTTTGCTAATATGGCTAACAGTTATTTGTATTATCTACATGTACAAATTCAAATCAAATATGAATGCGTTAGTTACAACTTCTTGCCAGAACAAATTAGGATCCTTTTGTCTCATATAACCCCTAATAATAGTTCTGAATGAAGCCCAGTTACTACATTTTACTTAACAGCTCTAAAGTTTATATCAATTGTGTGCCAAAAGAGAAGTGCATTGACTTAGAAATTTCCAGATAAGTGCCTTTTAGTATTATTGCAATTTGAAAACATCTTTAGGACAAACTGGTTATTTCTTAGCTCCCCGATGTCATGGTCCTGAAGGCACTGGATTCAGGCAGTGAGGAATCATAGAGGGACAATAACTATTGGTTTGTCAACTGTGTCCACATCGTGTGGGGGGGGGGGGGTTAGAATTTCTTAGGCTATATCATTTTGCTATCATTTGATTTTTCTAGGAATTTATACTGTGATCAATGTTGAGATTATAAATTTCAGTTTCCTGTTGTCTGATAATCTGTTCCTGTTAGTTCAGCCAGTAACATTATTTGGTTTTACTGTTCTTGAAATATTTGTTTTTCTTTGATGTCTCCAGGTACTTGTGTTTGCAAACAGATAACTGTAAGTGCTCATGAGATAGATAATATAGGTGAAGGCTTAAGATGGCAAAACATAAAAGCACCGAAAGCGGAATATCTGTGGGTGAAGGTATTTGAAGGTTTACCCTTGTGAAATGTGCAGAGAACTTGTAAGTGTGTTACAATTTTTGGAAATATTCACAAATAATACTTTCCTTTGTTCAGATCAGTCCTTATTTGTATATTGCTGTCATTTCTGTCAGGGTTGACACACTTCAGAAAATCACAACTGACACACAAACCTGCTGGTTATGTTCTGGTGCAAATGAGATTCTAGGTTGCTATCAATTGAACGATTGTTCCAAAATAGGCAAGTCAGAATTTTTTTTTTGATCAGGTGATTATTCACTATCTAGAATAGAACCTAAGTAGTGCCAAGAATGTAGCAAAGGATCAAAGAAAGCCACTGTAATTTATCTGGGTGGTCCCAACAGGCAATACCACAATTAAAAATTTATTAAATTGTGCTTGTTTAGAATGTGTATTTGAGGTATGTAAATTCAGGTAATTATTTTTTTAGAATGACACAGAACAGGAACAGGGTTGTTAGGCATAATATCTGAGCCAACCATGGCGCCAAATAAAATAAATCTATACCCCCCCACCCTCCATTCCCTTTATGTTCACATGTCTCCCTAACTGCTTCTGAAAAGCCACCAATGTATCTGCCACTCTGTAAGGGGAGCGGCTGGAATGACCTGCACAGCTCTCCTAAATCTTCCTCCTATCACCTTAAGTCAATGATACGATTACAAAGACTCAAAGTACGATTATTATCAAAGTGTATGTGCAGTATAAAACCCTGAAGTTTGTCTTCCCCACAGACAGTCACAAAACAAAGAAAAACCATGGAGCCAACTCATACAATGAAAAACACTAAACACCAACCACCTCCCCCACCCTGTGCAGAAATATTGTGCAAATGGAAACAATAAAAACAAATGAAAACACAAAATCTAAAGGCATATTTCAGCCCACTTAAGCTTGGTGTTCATTATTAGCTTCAGGCTACCCCGATTTAAAGTCACCCAAAAATTAGTAACAAAAAAGAGCGGACAAGAACAAGAACACATCATAGACCTGAATTAGGGTCCAAGTCTACAAACTGCACTGATTAAACCTTGCTCCAGCACCATCAACCAACAGCATTGAGGGAGGGAGACAGAGAGATCACTTGAAATCAAGGACTTGGATTTGATCTGAAATTAAAAGCCAATTTCAATAAATGTGAACTTGAAACCATGAGATTATTGCAGGAAAAGCCATTATGTTCACTGCTATATTAAGTGAGAGAAATCTGCTGCCTTTGTACAAATTGGCTCTGCATTTGCAGAATCTCTTGTGCCTCCAAATCCATTGGTGGTTAAAAATGATGTGATGTCATTGAGGCCTTAACTACAACCCAATACTTCTGATGGACACATCACATGGACCTCATGCCCAAATACAACACCTCCCCACCGCCCAGCAGACATTCTATTCCAAGCCCCTTTGAAACCCAAGAAAACACTTCAACGGCACTGTCACAGCCTGAGACTGGAACAATCTCACTAACATGGGGAATTCTGCCCATGATCATTTAGAATTGAGAGCTGGTATCTTGGAAGATAGGGAGAGCTTTGGGCTTCATTTTCGTACTGAAGAAGACAGAGACGTAACTTAACGATTTTTACTCCTCATGTATATGAAGGATGTAAGAAATAAAGTCAATTCAAATTCAAATTCACACACTTGATTAATCATCTCATGTCACACCTTAGGGATCACACATAGACTTGATAGCCACCTTAGAATCCAAAGAATTGAAGTCCCTTAACCCTGAGCAGGTAGAATGGATAAAAAGTGCCAGAATAACCAGCATTATCCGTGTTGGGCAAGTCAATAAATGTTAAGAATTAGCATATTCAGTCTTTCATTGGAACCCGAATGCTTTAAGCTGTCGATATAATTACCCAGTTCAGCACTACCTCTAATGGCTGCATATTCTTTCTTTCGTGTGGCTATTGTAATTAGTACACAGTACCCCTGTTGTGGTTATACAAGTGCCCTGCACAAGCTCATTATCACCTCCCGCAGTTTTTCTCCAGCCCTCTGGCTACAGGCCCCAGTATCCAGTTTGTTTCCTTTACTGCTTCCAACAATACATGGCGGGTTTCAATGGGCTATTCACCAATACCCATGATTACCCTCCTGCTGTATAGTATTCTGCAGCTTGCAGCCATTGACTTTATGTTCCCATTGCCATTTCCCTTGCATAAGCTTATTTATTTAGGTTCAGCATCCAACAGATTACGTCTTCAATTTATCAGGATCCCCACATCATGCGTTGCCTATTTCGTATTCTGAACATTTACTCCCACTCCTCCCAACCAACAAACCAATATGGTGTCAACTGCAATCTGCAGCAGCTTTGATTCCATCCTCATCTCAAAATCAAAATCATTTGTAACACAATGAACTGCTGGAGCTTCGGGATTGTTTCCTTATCAGTAGTAGGGATCATTACTAATGAAGAGGTGTTTTAAAAAATTACTTGCTGTCTCTAATGGAGGCAGAGATTGAAGATGAATGCACAAGTTGCCAACTAATTATCATCATCTTCAAGGTGTGGTGCCTCAGAAAGACGTGTCCATCATTAAGGACCCCCCCATCACCCAGGACATACTCTGTTCTCGTTGCTACCGTCAGGAAGGAGGTACAGAAGCCTGAAGGCACACACTCAATGATTCAGGGATCAGGAATAGCTTCTTCCCCTCTGTCATCCGATTTCTGAATGGGCATTGAAACCATGATTGTTACCTCACTAATTTTTTTATTTCTGTTTTTGCACTGCTTACTTAATTTAGCTATTATATATATATATATATTTATTATAATACAGTTTTCTTCTCTCTATTATCATGTATCGCATTACACTACTGGCGCAAAGTTAACAAATTCCACAACATATGCCAGTGATATCAAACCCGACACTGTTTCTGATGATGATGATTCTAATGTACTTTTCCCATTCTATTCTCTTGGAAAAAGCCATGTATGTTTAAATTTGGAGCCTATTAAAGATTTCCGTGGCCTGAAGTGTTGAGGGTCGGGTGGTTGCATGCATCTACTGCTCTTCGTCTTCTTTGCAGATAGTCGGGCAAGTGATTGCAGTCCATTTTATAGATACTGTAACCATTGTATGGATGGACAAATGAATGTTTACAAGTTTTGGTTGTGCCAGTCAGGTGGACAATTTTGTGATGGGAAATGTTGCCGTGTTTCCAGGTTGCTGGTTCTGCATTCATCTAGATATTTTGTCCTGCTCCTGACCTGGTGCCGTGGTGCCACATACAGCCCTGAGATTCATTTTCTTGTGGGAATATTCATTAAATCCATGATAGAATAAAAACCATAATAAAATCAGCACAAGACCACACCAATTTGGGCACTCAACCAGTGTGCAAAAGGCAGCAACCTGTGCAAATATAAAAAGAAAGAAATAATAATAATAATAAAAAATAAGTAATAAATATCAAGAACGTGAGTTGAAGAGTCTTGAAAGTGAGTGCATAGGTTGTGGGAGCATTTCAGTGATGGGGCAAGTGAGGTTGAGTGAAGGTATCTCATTGGTTAAGGAGCCTGATGGTTAGGGGTAATAACTGTTCCTGAACCTCCTCTACCACCTTCCTGAGAAGAGAGAAGCAGTGGGAAGAGAGCATGTCCTGGGTGGTGAGGGTCTCTGCCCAAGGTTGATTGTAGGCATTTGCTGAGGGTTTGCAAATGGAATTAAACATACCAACTTCTGTTCTTACATTAGAAAGAAGGCTAATGGAATGGCTGGACTGTAAAGCACCTCCCGGAGGATCTCCTGGGCTGGGGTTCTGCCAAATCACAGCCATCTTTCATTGTGTGAAGTACGACTCCAACCATTGGAGCATTTTCCTCTCAATGTCCATCGTGCTAAATTTACGATTGTTTTATTCTCAGCCAAGGTAATGGGTGAGCAAAAGATCCCCAAGACAGGTCATTTACTAACTTGCCATCACTGTACCACACTTACCTTCAATAATAAAGGCTCACAGCCAGGCCCTGGAAAATGTGGACTACTTTTCATATCTTGGAAGCCATCCCTCACTTCGAGCAGGCAGAGTTGATGATGCTGATGAAATTTGTCATTGCTTTGAACATACGAGCACAAAGAAAAGGGCATATGAAAATCAAGACCACCAACCTGGCACCAAAATTGGGTCTACTGGGCAGTAGTCACTTTGTTGTCCTTTATGCTTCTGGGTGTTGGGCTACCTTATCTACTGCAGGTATCTCTAGGCACTGAAGAAGTGCAGTCTCCACAAATCCCCCAAAGCTACTGACGGTATAAGTGAACGAATGTTGGTATCCTCTCCCAGAACAATATTCCCAGCATTCAATTTCTAATTGCATTCAGTTAGCCATGTTTGACTGACACAGCATTTGGAAACCCAACGCTAGACTCCCAGAGCTCTCTATTCCAAGCTCTGTCATGGGGAGAGATTACCACATGGATGGACGGAACTATTCAATGGTATCCTCAAAGTCTGCTTGAAGCAACTGAAGCCTCCCAAACCAATTTACGAGAATCCCTGATCCATGACTGCTCAAGATGGGCAAGAGGTTTAGGATGTTGCTAAATATTTGTCGCTCGGGTTGAGGCATTTGATGTTGCTGTTTGCTGAGCTTGGCAATGAACTTGCAGATACTTCGTCACCAGTCAGGGTGACATCCTCAGTGCACAGTTGATGGGGTTTCTCTCTGGCCGTGCTTGCGTTTATATAGGCCTCTGTTCACTTGCTTTGGTCCTGATTGGCTAATTGTTAAGTTGACTTTTGAATTCTGTTGGCTTGTGTTTCCTTGGCTCTTAGGGGGTTGGTAGATGGTGTCTATCTTAATATGTTTGTTTACGGAGTTACCAGAAGAGAACCACTCTTCTAAAAATTCTCGTGCCTGCTTGGTGTTTGCCTGCGCCAGAGCCTCCAAGGTGTCCCAGTTAAAGTGGTGCCCTTATCAGTCTTCATGTACTGAGATCAGCAGCACTGCATCATGTCTCCATACCACCAGTTATTTAAGGTGGTACTGAGAACTTTGGGTACTTGAACAGAAGCACCATATAAAGCAAGAGGAGTGCACCTCCTCACAAACCCACCTACCTGTACTGTTAAGCTCCTCCTGCCTCTTCCCATGTTGGTTCAATCAATCACCACAGAACTTGAGTAGAATTCAGGTACCCAAAGAAAAAGAGAGAGAGACAAGTGAGTAGGAGTGAATTCTAACCACATTCAGAAACAGAAAAATCATGGTTCTATTACAGTAACGTGTGTGGACTCACCAACTTTGATATTACATGTAACTTTGCATAATTTATAGTTAACAAACTTGAAATTCATTGATGGCTGACACCCCAGATGCATATTGACCAAATGCAGGCCAAATACATTAACACAACCAAGATGTTACAATACATGTAGAACTTGGTTACTGGTTTCAGTCGTATTATTGGAAATAATTATACAAAGCAGTTTAACCACCTGAAAGAAGGAGGAAGGAAGGCGGCAGTGTGTAATGATAAATGTTGAGGGACAGAGTCATATAGCATGAAAATTAATTCGCTGCTGATCACCAGACGCCCAATTTTACTAATCTCATTTTATTCTCCAGCATTTCCACCAATTCAGCCCATATTCTACCACTTAGTTTCGCCAGGGGAAATTTACCTCTTGACTAACATCTTCATGTCTTGATGAGGTACAAAACTAGAGCACTTTGGGGGGGGGAGACACCCACTTTGTCCCAGCGAGAGCGTGTTAACTCCACGCAGACAGAACCTTAGGTCAAGGTTGAACTTGGGCTGGTGGAGCTGTGAACTCCACCAGTTGTGCCACAGAGAAAACCTAATGTCCTATAGTGTTTCAGAGGAGTAAGGAACATGAACCAGTGCTGGTAAAGTTAGCAGTGACGACTGAGTTCGAGAGAGGGATGATACTTAGCTTGTGTTAGAGATTACACAAGGCTGTCAGGGCTTTTGGGTTAAGATGATCAGTCTGAAGAAAACAATGATCCTCCATCAGAAACTTCTTTGTGGCGTTTACACCCCACCTCGGGTGTCCATTGACAACCGCCCTCTCACCAGGGTTGAGCAGTTCACCTACGTGGGCAGCGTCATTTTCAACAACACGACAGCAGTAAGTGACGTTGACAATCGACCTGCCAGAGCCCGCAGTGCCTTCGGGCATCACCAGAAATGTGTGTGGAAGAACCACCAGCTGCAGCTGCCCAAAAAATCCAGGTGTGCAGGGCTGCTAACACCACAACAAACCTGGATCTTGT
This sequence comes from Mobula birostris, assembly GCF_030028105.1. Taxonomy (NCBI): domain Eukaryota; kingdom Metazoa; phylum Chordata; class Chondrichthyes; order Myliobatiformes; family Myliobatidae; genus Mobula; species Mobula birostris. The sequence goes on from NC_092378.1 coordinate 15,037,469, forward strand.
ACCGTTTGCTCGAGTGCTTCCATCAGCACTGCCTCTGCTCCATTATGGAGTATGGGCTGGCAGGATCGTACTTCCAGCAACGAGGTCCTGGAGAAGGCTCAACTTCCAGGCATTGAAGCCACACTTTGCCGCTCAAGCAGCTCCGCTGGTCAGGCTGCAAGTCTGACATGGACAACTCCAGGTTAACGAAAGCAGTACTCTACGAAGAACTCTCTCAGGGCAAGAGAGATTGTGGTGCCCCACGCAAGAGGTACAAAGGCCAACTTAAGCAGCAGTTCTCCCCAGGCAAATATTGAGGACAACGGGTGGCAGCAGCTGGCTTGTGAAGAAACGCTGATCCTTGGAGCAGCCAAGAATTTTGAAGAATGCAGAAGAGCAGCCACTAAAGAGAAGAGGAGATGCAGGAAGGTTCCCACTAGCTCACAAGTGTTCCTGTGATCGTGACAGAAAGTTTGCTATGCTGAATGCATTATAATTTTGCATGTTATATAACCTCCGATGATGGTGATGATGGCTGGTTTTTTGCTTGTGAGATCAGGAGGGCAGAAGAAGAGACCGTAGGAGCGATGGCATGATCGTTGGTGACTGTAGAGGCCAAGTCTGGATCTGCAGATTCTGGAGCAGTAGGGACACGGGAACAACAGGGATGTAGATGCTTAGTTAGCTTCCCACATGCTATCACTCCTGCAGTCTCTTCTTCTGCCCTCCTGATCTTCACAAGCAAAAAACCAGCCATCATCACCATCATCGGAGGTTATATAACATGCAAAATTATAACACATTCAGCATAGAAAACTTTCTGTCACAATTCACAGGAACACTTTTGAGCTAAAGTTAATGCTAAGGACATAAAGATACTTGAGCAGGAACAAGAGATTGCAGATGACGGAATTTGGAGCAATCAGATGAACAAAATTTATCTGCCCAGACATTTGGGTAGGTGAGCAAAAGCTTAGTCAAGCTGTTGTAATGTGAACAAAGTCACTGGAGAGAGACTGAAGTTACTGGATACAGAAGTGGTTTTCTCAACAAAAACAAGCAGCAAGCATCATGTTACTGTTTGGCCCAATATTGCATGACATTTTATACGCTGAAGATCAAAGGACAACTCTATAGTTACTAAGTATCTACAATGCTTCCTTTGAATCACATATAATTTTCACACCTCCTTCGCGCCCACACTCCAGGCACATAAATAAATGTTAATCAGCATTCTGTGGTTTTTCACGTTCAGGTCTAAAGATTGTTTGCTGAAGTTAATATTTTGCTGTATACAGAACATTCAGAATATGCCCTAATAGAGGAATAGGTTTAAAGAATTGGGGGAAAAATCATTTACAGAGGGGATAACTCATCTTAGGCTTTAGGCAACCTAAGGGATGGAGCTCGTTAATGGAGTGATTAAATTAAGGTAAGAACAAGCTGGAATTAGAGAATTGCAGGTAGGGCTGTAGACCCAGAAGTGATTATAGCAGAAAGACCGAGACTGGAAGGATTTGACAACAAAGCTGAGAATTTTAAAATTAATGTCTTAACGAAAAGGCATTGTAGGGCACCAAATACGAGGTGACAGGTAAAGAAGCATGTATGTGAGTTAGGAGATCATTTGGAAGTGAGCAGCTGGCCAGGTGTATATTGGAATAGTCACATTCGAAGGTAATTGGGGAGAATGGATTTCAGTTTCTTTAGACCAGGGGTTCCAACCTTTTTAATGCCATGGAATATTACCATTAGCCGAGGGGTCTGTGGACCCAGGTTGGGAACCCCTGGTTTAGACCATTTTCAGTAAGGGAAGAGTCAATAATGTTATAGAGCTATAACTATTAGCATGGATCAGACAGGTGATCTAAGGCCCAATTTGGATCAGCTTCTATCAAGGTTACCAAGAGAAATATAGTTTTAAGCTAGGGAACAGGGGCTAAGTATGATGGCTTTGGTCTTCCCAATATTTAATGGAAGGAAATTCCTGTTATTCCTATTCTGCACGTTGAAATCTTACACTGTAGTGAATGAACATTATAATTGCTCTCATCAGGAAATGCAGACAGTTCCCTGCACAATCCGAGCTGTGTATCCTGGAGCTGTCCAGAGAATAAATTGGAGGAAATAGAAGGGAATCCAGATGTCCCATGCCGGAATAAAGTTGAAGTAGGAAGTTGAAAATCTAATGTAAGATAAATGGATATGAAGAGCCCCGTGTTCAGAAACTGCTTGTTTGAAAGATACAGGATCTGAGGGTGGAGCTAATTTCATGGATTCATAAGTGCGAAGCTCCTTTGCTTTTTCCCCAGAGCAGGAGGAAAAGCGAAAGTTCAGGAATATAGAAAGTAAAGAGTTGAAAGTGCAGGAACCATCGCAATACATGCAATCATTCAGCCCATTGGGTGCATTCTAGCTGTCAGCACAGCAATCCCATCAGCTTCATCGCCCCTCTTACTTCTGTCTATCCCTGTGACTTATTCACTTTCATCTGCCCATCAACCTCCTTTGACTCTTTTACCACTAGATTACAAAACTGGAGAACGCTCACAGGAATATGAGTAGTTTTATTTGTAAACATCAACATCTGGATGCCATAATTAACTAACTTTTCAAAAAATGAAGAGCTTTTAATTTTGTGTGGCAAGGGAAATGGATCTACATTCTGTCCCACTTGTGAATTGAAATGTTAAATCAATTTAACAACTTTCCTGCTTAACTTGCATATACTGATATACTTTTCCCTCTGTTATACTTGAGGATATACAGTTTAGAAGACTTCCTCATTAAAATATTCTGGTAATCAGAATACATTTGTTATGGTGGGATTTAAAAGAAACAATTGAAATATCTATTTTGTTTAACCATAGCACTCACAGAGATTTTTATGATTTTTTTTGGGGGGGGAAGGAGGTGATGGAAATTTCCTTAAACTCCCCTTTTTGTGGGTGGCTAGGTGGGCGGGGGGGTTTGTTAGCCGATGTTGAGAGGAGATCTAATTTGTCTGTGCCTTTCTTTGCTCCAGAATACGCCTGAGCTGCCAACAAAGAGAGCCTGTGCTCCCAGGAATTTTCCACATTCCACCCTGGAGTAGGCATTTTTCTCGGTTACAAAGACTCTTTGGCAAATTCTCTCTAATCACTGGATTTACTCTTGGCTCTGATAGGTGCCATTCATGGCCGTGGTCTGCCATTTGATGGGGTAGGAACATTAATGAATCCTTTCACGGTGAACAAAGCTTGGGGAACATTCCTCTGAAGATCACAAAGCTGCTGTTGTGGGTTTGACCACTGCGGCTCTAGATACACATTTCATGTTCTTCTCTTCCACTTCTTAAGTAACAGCGCATGTAGGCTTCATTCAGATAAAACATCCAAATTTAGTTCAAGTCCTGCATTAAGTCTGACTTTTTGTATGATGAGGAGTATTCTGTGCCCAATATACTCTTTGATTTTTTAAAGAATCTCACAATCTGATATGATTTCTTGTGTTGATTTTAACTACAAGAATTGCAATTGTTAAGACTGTCAGGCTGCTTAAAAATAGTTTCTGAATTGATGAACTTACTTATGAGTGACCACGTGTTATTTAATATGTTATCTCATCGTGAGACATTCTTTAAGAATTTATTTCACTATTTCTTTTCTGTCAAAGTAAAGAGGACAAGTCAGGAATAGCAGCACAGATGTTAAAGAAAGGATGTAATGCTGAGGCTTTATAAAGCACTGGTGACTGATTTTGCTCCTCTTGTCCGAGAAAGGATGTGCTGACATTGAACAGGTTCAGAAAAAAATTTTTGGGGATTGAAAGGCGTATCATATAAGGAACGTTTGATGACTCTGGGCCTCTATACTGGAATTCAGAACCCCATTGAAACCTATCAAATGTTAAAGGGCTTCGATAAAATGGATGTGAAGACGATTTTTCCTATGGTGAGGGAGTCTTAAGACCAGAGAACACAGCCTCAGAATAGAGGGACATCCTTTTAGATTAGAGATGAGGAGGAATAGCTTTAGACAGAGAGTGGTGAATCTGTGGAATTCGTTGCCTCAGGCAGCTGTGGAGGCCAAGTCACTGAATATATTTAAGACAGAGGTTAATAAATTATTGATTAGTCAGGGTATGAAGGGATACAGGGAGAAGGCAGGAGATTGGGGCTGAGAGGGAAAACAGGCCAGCCTTGATAAAATGACGGAGCAGTCTGGATGAACCAAATGGGTTAATTCTGCTCCTATATCTTATGGTCTAAAGTGGGTTGGGAATCAAGAAATACCAAAGGTTCAGTGACAGGGATTCACTTATTATTTTGTTACAATTTAAAATGTTAGCTAAGTAATGTTGAGCTGTAAATAGCTCTATTTGTAAAAGTGACTGTTGTCAGATCGTCTCAAGTACCATCCCGACTCACAAAGGAAATCTGACCACAACACCATTATTGACTCTCTACAGCATCTGAGCAAGTCTCACAATAGTACCATCCACAGTCTTTAAGGAGGACAGTGGCTTTAGGAAAGAGTATTTAGCTTAGCCCCGGTTTCTCAATGCTGGGATGGGCATTAAATGCAGGCCTTGCCAGATCCCGAAAGAGAAAAAGCAGGGAACATGTACTTGGAAGGACACAGGTAAAGTCATAAGTGAGTTCTCTGCATTGGTATTTATCAAAGAGAAAGGAGAAGCTAGGGAGATCAGTGTGATGTGTTCCTGAATTTGTTAGGGCATTTCAAGGTAAAAGAGGATAAATCCTCTGGGCCTGATGGTATATTCTCCAGGTTATTGAGAGAGGCAAGAGGTGACTAATATTGCTGTGGTCTTTCGAGCCAGTTCCCAGAGGACTGGTGAAGTAGCTAATATTATTTCATTATCCAAGAAGAGAATAAAGGATTATCATGGAAATTATAGACTGGCGAGTCTCACAACAGGGTTGCAAGTTACTGGAAAGGATTCATAGGGATAGGATTTATTAGCATTTAGAAAATTATGGCAGAATTAGAGACAATCAACATGGCTTTATACGAGTCAAGTACTGACTTGAGTTTTTTGAGGATATGACAAAGGTGATTGATGAAGGTAGGGGTGTGGAAATTGGTAAGGTGTTTGACTAAGTCCCTCCAAGGTGACTCATCCAGAAGATTAAGATGCATGAAATTCACATTAAGTTGGCTGTTTGGATTCAGAATTGGCTTGCCCATAGAAGACATGGTAGTGGACAAAGGGGCTCCATGAGTAGTGGTATTCTGCAGGGATCTGTACTAGAAACTCTGCTGTTTATGAAATATATATAGATGACCTGATTGAAAATATAGGTGGGTGGATTACTAAGTTTTCAGAGAATACAAAGGCTGGTAATGATTGGACAGTGAGGAAGGCTGCTAAAAGATGAAGCAGGATATAGATCAGTTGTGGATGTCAATGGGGAAATAACAACTGGAGTTTGGCCTGGCCAAATGTGAAGTGTTGCTCTTTGGGAGATCAAATGTAAAGGCAAGGCCCAAAACAGTGTTGATGTACAGAGGGATCTTGGGATTCAACTCCCTATCTCCCTGAAGGTTGATAGGGTTGTAGAGAAGGCACACAACATGTTTACCTTTATTAGTTGAGGAACTGAACTTTTGTGTCAGGAAGTAATGTTGCAGCTCGTAAGGCTACATCTGGCATATTGCATTTATTTCTGATCGCTCCATGGTAGAAAGAATGTTGAGGCTTTGGAGAGGGTGCAGATGATGTTGACCAGGGTACTGCCTTGTTTACAGGGGAAGGAGAGGATGAGCAGTTTTGGATTATTTTGAGTGGTGGATGCTGAGGGGAGATCTAATGGGTTTATAAAATTCTGAGAGGCATAGTTGGAGTATACAGCCAGTATCTTTCCAGCGTTCCTCTGGTATTAAACATTTCCCAGGGTTGAAATGTCAATAATACCAGAGGGCTTGCATTTAAAGTGAGAGAGGGTGAGTTCAAATGTTTTTTTAATACAGGGTATAGTGGTGCCTAGAATGTACTTCCTGGGTTTGCGGTGGGAGTAAATAGTCAGGAGTGTTCAGGATGCTCTAAGGCACATGAATGTCCAGGAAATAGAAGCATGTGGGTGTTACGTAGGCAGAAGGGATTCGTTTAGTTGGATATTTGACTACTAATGTCCAGCACATCATAAGCCGAAATGCTTGTTCCTGTGCTACACTGTGTTCTTGTCAGATCATTCACAAAATTTATCCCAATAAGATCTTTTAAACTGTTCGTGTGCTTCTTACTATAAATGTATCATTTGAACAGCAATACTTGAAATACATTCCTTATCCCTATGTTGTAAAATTATTGTACATTGTACATCATTATTTTAACAAGGGAGCCAAAATGGCCGCTGATATTTGCTTGCATGCTGAAATGGTGCAGCAATCAATTTGGTGGTAATTTTTTTAATAGCCGGTCACTTGGTGAAATTTTCCCAACACAGCAATCAATAGGGTGACAGACGACAGCAACTCAAACCAGTGTCCCCTCTGAGTAAATGTTATCTATTTATTGACCGTAGTCTAACACTTGGTAATGGTTGCCTTGCTGCTGTTGTTTCAGGTTGCCCTTCTAAGTAAGATGATAGACCCCACAGTCAATTATGCCTGATTTTCCATCAGAAATGTTAATGTAAATCGACATTGTCAAAGCCTTTGAAGTTTAATTCTTGATTGCATCTAATCATCTTGCTTTTGTTGCTAAACTGCCAACCATGGCCCTGTCGTTAAAAGCATATTGGGAGTAGTTGTCAGGTCCAAGTTTAATGATGATTGAAGGTGGGGTTCCCTTGGTGTTTTACACAAGTCTTCAACAGAACACCCGAGAGGTCAGGCTGAAGGTCGGCATAACTGTAGCGATTTATATTTCTTTTAGCTATGCAAAATTGGATTCAGGAGGAGTGTAAAAACAACCCCTTCCAAGTGAATGAAAGCACATGTATGACCCTTTCTGGAGAAAAATGTGAAAAAGGGAGTGTTGGGACTTGGTGAAAGATGACTTGTCACATCTGTTATTCGGTGTAAAAAACTGAAAATCCCAATGTTCATGGGTCATTGGGTTAGGAAGTCAAAATGGCCAAACATCTGAAGAAAACTGGTACAGAGGATGTCTGAGGTACAATTATAAGTCTGCAAGCTACACGGAGCAAGAAGAAACGCACATAGCAGCATGATCTATTCTCTGTAAAAAAAAATCTTTTCCATCAGGCACATCCTAGCCTTGTTTCTGCCTGTCCTTTGAGTAGATTTTCTGAGTGTGCTGCAGCTTTTGTAGCTGCATGCTTGGATCTCTTTTCTACCTGCCACAAACTATGAGACCTGTCGTTATACTTAATGGAAATAATTCTGAGTTGCCTAAGCTCTCTGAAGAAGACCAGTTTTATTGAGCTAGAAGAAAATATAATCTTTACAATGACTCATTGTGTAGGAGCACACAATCAGCAGAAATCCTTCCTGTATTTCAAACATCGATAATAATCACCTTTTCAAAATGCTTGATAATTTGGTTTTCTATCTACACAATAAAAATAATAGCGGTTCTGGATAACCGGTGGAAGAGACAGTATATAGTGAATAAGGATATTGAACCATGGGTAAATGAAGTTCCTGATTTTACATATAAACTCCTGGAGGTTGCCTTTGGTAAAAATGTATTTCTAAACAAGCAGTACTATTTGTGTACCTTATGTTGTCTTGTTATTCTACCCAAAAGCCCCTCTGCTTATTATCACTGTGGTGGCTGGTGTCCATTCACCTACAGGAAAACTTACCTCAGAGTATAATCCTTCTTCATCAATGTCCTTCAAAAAAATCTTCTTCATGAATAAGTAAAGAAATTGTTGTGCCTTTTGTTTGATAGCAAAGTCTGACTAATTGAAATGACAATTTGGATGATCACACCTAATTTCTGTGATTGTAAATTGCATGGCTAGCAATCCATGCAGCTTTGCATGTGGTATATTTTCTATCTCTTATGAAACAGCTTTGCGTGTTTTATATTCTTTTACAGAGCGGTTGGTAGTGCTACCATGAGGTATGGTCCTGTGCGACTTTGCTGGCCCTCCCTGTCAATGCTGTTTCCCTCTGAACTGTTACTCATCCAATACTTGGTTCTGTTTGAGTTACTTTATTGGGCCCTGATCCAGATTTCCTTTTTATCATAAATAAAAGCAGAAGATACTAAGTCACTGGTCAGAGAAGGGGAATCCCTGTTGTCAGAACTGGGAAGGAGAAAAAATGGGTTAGTCTTCCTAAGATTTTCACCTGGAACATGAAGACAATTTTCCTTTTCCACACATGCTGCCTGGCCAGTTGTTTGTTTCCAGTATTTTCTCACTTTAGATTTCCAGCATTTGCAGTTTAATTTTGATGTAATTTTATTTTATATAATTTTAACAGCATTGGATAAGTATTTTGCATGAAAACAAGCAGAATATTAGAGGTTTATAGACACACTACTTTTTATTTGGTGAATCAAATTTCAAAGTAAATTTATTATCAAAGTTCATATATGTGACTATAGACAGCCCTGAGGTTAGTTTTCTTGTGGGCAACCATGGTAATTACAAGAAAGACAAAGAGAATCAATGAAAGACCACACCAACAGGACGGACAACAATCAGTGTGTAAAAAGAAAATCATCAAACTGCAAATTCAAAAAGAAAGATGGGAAAAAAGAAATAATAATAAAAATTGAGAACATGAGGTGAAGAGTCCTTGAAAGTGAGTCCAGTCCAGTGATAGTGCAAGTGAAGTTATCCCCTCTGGTTCACGAGCCTGATGGTTGAGGGGTAATAACTGTTCCTGAACCTGAGGTTGTGTGGGTCCTGACACTCCTGTACCTTCTCCATGATAGCATCAGCAATAAGAGATCATGGCCTGGTTGATGGGGGTCCCTGATGATGGATTCTGCTTTCTGTGGCAGTGCTCTTTGTAGATGTGCTCATTGGAAGGGAGGGCTTTACCCATGATAGACTGGGTAACATCTACTACTTTTTGTAGGCCTTTCCATTCAAGAGCTTTGGTATCTCCATACCAGGCTGTGGTGCAACAAGTCAATATATTCTCCACGACACATATGTAGAAGTTGTCAAAGTTTTAGTTGACCTGCCGAATCTTCACAAACCAAAGGCAAAAGTAGAAGCACTGCTGTGCTTTCTTCATAATGGCACTTGTGTACTGGACCCAGGATAAATCCTCTAAAATGATGGCACGGAGGAATTTAAAGTTGTTGATCCTCTTCCCCCTCCGATCCCCTGATGAAGACTAGCTCATAGACGTCCGGTTTCCTCCTCCCGAAGTCAATAATCATCTCCTTTGTCTTGTTGACATTGAGTGAGAGGCTGTTGCTCTGGCATCAGTCAGCCAGATTTTCAATCACCGTCCTATATGCTGATTGCTTATTACCTTTGATTTGGTGACAGTGGTGTTGCCGACAAATTTGAATATGACATTGGAGCTGTGCTTAGCCTCACATTCATAGCAGGGAGCTAAGCACACGGCCTTGTGGTGCACTTGTTCTGAGGGTGATTGTGCAGAAGATGCTGTTGATGATCCAAACTTACTGGACTCTGCAAGTCAGGAAATCGAGGATCCAGTTGCACAAGGAGATATTAAAGCCAAGGACTTGAAGGTTAATGATTAGTTTTGAGGCGATGATAGTATTGAATGCCGAGCAGTTTTCAATGAAGAACATCATGATGTATGCATCTTTGCTGCCCACGTCTTCTTAGGCATTGGTATAATTGAAGACTGCGTGAAGTAGATCGGTACCTTGGACTGCCAAAGTGAGAGGTTAAAGATCTCATTGAACACTCCAGCCAGCCGATCAGCACAAGTCTTTAGTACTTAGCCAGGTACCCTGTCAGGGCCGAATGCTTTCTGTGTGTCCACCCTCCTGAAAGATGCTCTCACGTTGGCCTCTGAGACCAAAATCACAGTGTCCTTGGGGTCTGTGGGAGCCATGAAGATGCATAGAGGGATTGAACTCATCTGTAGTAAAGCTTTATTGTCATCTATGTCACTTGGCTTCACTTTGTAGGAGATGACAGCATTGAAGCCCTACCACAGCTGTCGAGCATCCTGCAGTGATAGCATTTTGGTCCAGAATTACTACTTCATACATGAGAAGGTTTTCTGGAGGTCATTTTGTATTTAACTTGGTCACTAGACCCGAATGCCGTTGATCTGGCTTTCAGCAGATTGTGGATCTCATGGTTCATCCAGGCCTTTTGGCTAGGGTAAACCCTAAATGATTTTGTATAGACACTCATCAATGACTGGTATAACTGTGGTGTATTCGTTCATATCCTCCGAGTCCTGGAACACAGCCTAGTCTACCAACATGAAGCAATCCCATAGCCACTCCTCAGCTTTCTGTTCATCTATTTGTTGTCCTTATCTCTGAAGTTTGGCTTTCTAGCCGCTGCCTATATGCAGATGGGAGAAGGACAGCCAAGTGATCAAATTTCCCGAAATGCGGTCTAGGCATGGAACGGTAAGCATTTCTAATTGTAATGTAACAGTGGTCAAGTGTGTTGGGACCCCTGCTGCTACAGGTAATATGTTGATGATAATTTGGCAGAGTTTTCTTCAAACACACCTGACTGAAGTCCCCGACAGTGATTTGAAAGGCATCAGGGTAGGCTTATTCTTGTTTGCTAATCACGGCATTCAATACATCAAGTGCTTGTTTAACATCTGCTTTTGGCGGTATGCAAACTTCGATCAGGATCACAGAGGGGAACCCTCTTGGTAAGTAGGATCTGACAGTGAATGCTGGGATTATAATGCCTCATGGCTGCCTTGTTCCAAGTAAAGGAACACAGGAATGGTGAATCTTTGTAACCCCTCAAAGCGCGTGCAGTTGTTTGGTTAGATCAGGACTGTTCTACATTTCAATTCCATTACCAGCATTGATTCGTCTTTCCACACCTGGTTAATCTACAGAAATCTGTGGCGGCTGTAAAAGCTCTAAGGAGAAAAGTTCTAGTGTGAACTTTGTTCATATGCTTCTGAAAGGACTGGCTTGATTTCCTTGTTCTTGATTCCAAATCAGAGGAAATAATTTCTCCATATCTACCCCTGGATATAATTTACATTGCCACTGTTTCTGCAAAGTAAAACCGCCTTCTGCTTAATCTAACATGGACTTTTCAACACAAAATGAAATATGAAAGCCTGTGTTATGAGGTTTGATTTCCTCAGCAGTCAGGAAGTGGGAAACTGCTGCTTTCTGGGTTTCACTCTTTCCTACGTATTGCTCTTAGATGTAACCCAATCTCTAGGTACAATTGTGACCAGTTAGTTGCCCATATTTTTTATATGGGCTCTAACTGTTGGTTGAGTTAAGGACGTGCACGCCTTTTGACATTGATTAGTGAGATGACTGGTCCTTCGACTCACACTTCACATCTTATGGTATGTGAAGTGAATGTTAACTGTACTGAGATTGCAGCTTATTGCAGCATCACATCATTGAAGTTCAAAGGTTCAAAGCACATTTATTATCAAAATACATATACAGAATACAACAGATTTGTCCTCCCTCAGGCAGTCACGAATTAAAGAAACACCCATTCAAGAAAACACTAAACACCCAATGCGCGGAAAAAAATTGAACAAATTGTGCAAACAGCAAAAAGTGAGCAAACGACACTGAGAATATCAAACATCAAACCAGAGGTTCAGTAGTATTCAACTTAGTTAAGTTCAGTGCTGCTAGCCCACTGCAGGCATGTGCTCCAGTCTGAATCGATCGCCCTGATCAAACTGCTTAAAAACAGCACGTCCCTCTTTCTCTACCATCCTGGTTTCCTAGTGGAGGCAGGACTTGACCAGGGGGAAATCAACTCACACACTGGCAATGGTAATTCGGAAAGAGGAGAAATCTCTGAGCATATAAATGCAGCAAAGACTTTGTCATACACTTATCAAGCACACAAACAGGCCTATCAACCCACCGGGTCCTTTCTAACCATCAAGTACTATTTACATAATTCATTCTATTGCCCCTCCCCCTTTCCTTCCCCTGAGTGTTAACCAATTGCCTTTATACCAACGGAAATTTACAATGGCTAATTAACCTACCGACTTGCGTGTTCCTGAGGCGTGAGGAGAAAACTACAAACCCATGCCAGTTACAAAGAACGTCAAACTCCGCACAGCTAATATTAGTAGCCTTGGTTGACCACAGGTCGCTGCAGACAGGACTTTGCCATTTATTTGTACACACAATTCTATTCTCAAATCAGAAGCAAAGATTTCTTTTCTGAGTCCATACTGAATGATTGATTTCCATATTTTCAAAACTGTAAGATTTGATTCCATAGCTTGTTTTATGGGTGTAACGATTTCAAAGTTCAAAAGTTAAAAGTAAATTTATTACCAAAATACATATTGGTCACCACATACAACCCTGAGATTCATTTTCTTGTGGGCATATTCAGTCAATCCATGAGCCATAATAGAATCAATGAAAGACCACACCCAGCAGGACAGACAAACAACCAATGTGCGAAAGGCAACGAACTGGGCAAATACCAAAGAGCACATAATCATCATAACAATAATAATAATAATTAAATAGCCAATAAATATGAGAAGATAAGATGAAGAGTCCTTGAAAGTGTGTGGGAGCAGTTCAGTGATGGGGCAAGTGAAGTTGAGTGAAGTTATCCCCTCTGGTTCAAGAGCCTGATGGTTGAGGATAGTTACTATTCCTGTACCTGGTGGCGGGAGTCCTGAGACTCCAGTAACTTCTTCCTGATGGCAGCAGTGAGAAGAGAGCATGACCTGGGTGGCGAGTGTCCCTGATGATGGATGATGCTGCTTTCCTGAGATCGAATGATGTTTTGAATCTTGACAGAGCCCGTTAAGATAGAGGTTAGAATGTCCTTGTTAAGACCGTCGCAGCTCACAAGTTCATTGTTGATCATCAAGCATTACAGAACTTGCGTACACAACAGTTGGTCAATGCTCACCAAAATATATATACACACACAATAAATGAAGTTGTACATCATTAACTCCTACTTGTTTTTGCTGGCCCTGTATCAAGAATGGACTTCGGGATGCGTTGCAAAGATTTCAGTTATTACTAGTGCACAAGTGCAAGTTAGTTTCTAATTATCTCTTTACTCACAGGGTGGTCTTGGCTCAATGTCAATTTGAAGCCATATGGTTTTCTTAGGTCTGCAAAAGCCAATGACCATGGTTCAGACCAATCAGTTGTACTGGAATGCATTTGAAGAAAAAGGAATGTGATGAACTGTTTTTGCCTGCACATTTGTAATGAGAAAGCACTGAGAGGGATCCATCGTTGAACGTTTTCCATTTTTAAAAGCTTTAAAGTGCAGAGTGGTAGTTTGCTTGGCATTTTACTCTTTTGCCACTGTTGCACTGGAAGCAGAGGTTTAAGAAGGCAGTGATAAATATAATTCATCATTATGATCCAAAATGAATAACGTTTTACAACCCTGTCCCAAATATTAATTCAGTGGCAGAATCACTCAAACACTTGTTAGAACTTAGACGTAAGTTGTGGACCTTAAACAAGAAATGACTTCAGTTTTTGCATTCACCTCATTCGTGGAGAATGTTTCCCTTTGTATTCTACATATTTCTATTTTTTTAAAGAATTTTGCATTTGGGTATGTGAGGATTTAGTATCATAGCTCTATAGTGACATTATCTACCACCTCCCAGTTGTACCCATTGGAGATATGTCAGGGAACTCCTCAATCCACATAATATGGCTTCTGTATTCTGATGGTTCCAGAACAGTTTGAAAATGCTCAGGAGAACTAAAATCAGTCCATACCCACTCATGTTCTTGTATTAATCTCTCAGGAACAGTAATTCTGTTAAAAAAAAAGAAAATAATAATTTTTCTACTGCAAGGTTGGGTCTTTGCTTTTAGAAAGGACATCAAAAACAAACTGTTCGCTTGAATTTAAATAAAAGATCCCCTTCAGTATTCAAGGAACAGGTGGCCTCTCAGTTTCTCTAGATCTAGACTAAGATTCCATCTCTAACCCATTCTTGCAGAATTGTAATTGGGTTATTTTCTTTGTCTTTGCTTAGATTAGGTAGAGCTGGTGAGGATCATATTATCAAATGAAAGATTTGCCCAATATGTGGCTTGTGCAGGCTTTTGACATGTGGTTTATCACTGAGACTTATGGAATATATTTGGAGTATATAGTATAATATTGACTGCCCATAGCCCCTACCACTTTCTCACCAGCATCTAACTTAGTCTTCACTCCCTCAACTCTTAAACCTGATCTTTCCAACATTTTGCGTGCTAGACATCTGGTTCTCTTCGCATTCTCCTGCCCTGCCCCTTCCCCACCTCCCACTTCACCCTTCACAAACTAATTCAGAACCTCCTGGCCCATGGCTCTAAGTACCCAAGTGAACTGACTTCAAAAGCCCAATTTCCAGTCCCCTCCGGGGCCTTGCTTCTGCCTCCGTGCCCGATCCTCTCCAGCTGTACATCTTCCCACTTGTCCTGACACCGGATTATCTCTGCTTCTCCCCTCAGAAGAGCCACTTCTTTTTGACAGAACTTCCCTGCACTTTGAAATTTCCTGTAAAATATCACTTTGTTTCTGGCCTTCAAATCTTCCTAAAGTAAAACACGACTCTTGTGTGCACATCACTGTCCCTTCCATGATCAGGTTTCTGTTTATTTTGAAACTGCTTTGTCAACCTGGCTACAGACTGTAAGAGTTTTAAATAGTTTAAGTGTGTCAACTGTGGCTGAGGAGGTCGTAATTTCGTCTTTCAGTCACCAAGCTCCAGGTTTAAACCCATATACTTGGGATCAAAATTCTGGGCCATGCCTCAGTACAATGCTAAGGTAGTGCTTCTTTGCTGGAAATGCCAATTTTTGGATTATACATTATGCTGAAGCTGAAATTAATCTCTGAAGTGGATGTTAAATATTTCTTGGCAACATTTTGAAGAGGAACATGTCAAATATCTGGCAATATTGATCTACCAATCAACATTACTCATTCTGGCCATCCTCTTAACCCTTCTCACTTGCCCATCATCTCCATCAGATGCCCCTCCTTCCCTCTCTCCATGATCCACTGTCTTCTCCTATCAGATTATTCCTTCTTCAGTCCTTTACTTATTCCACCTAGAACCTCCTAGCTTCCCCCATGCTGCCATTTCCTTAGTTTAACCTATTACTTGCCAGCTAGTACTCCTTGTCCTCTCCCACCTTATTCTGATTTCCTCCCCCTTCCTTTCCAGTTCTGGCGAAGGGCCTCGACCCAGAATGTTGATCGTTTATTCCTCTCCATAGATGCTGCCTGACCTGCTGAGTTCTTCCAGCACTTTGTGTGTGTTGCCCAACATTTCTAGAAACGAGCTTCCCTTTCAGTCCTGTTTGTGGGAGCTTGCTGTGCACAAACTGGCTACCATATTTCCAACATTACAATAGTGATCTCATTGGGTGCAAAGGACCTCGTGGTGTGAAGGACAGTCTGTAAGTTCAAATCTGCCTGCTTTGTCAGTGCAGGGTTAAGTTGGAAATGTAAAGCATTGCTCCGAAGCAAGTTAGTGAATAATGTGATGGCAGATGACTCAGAGCAAATGAAATTGTAATCATGGTGTGAATCTATCTGTTTAATTTCTATCAGTTTAGGATCATTTGTCTTTGATATTCGCTCTGGAAGAGGAGTGGCTGTTCATCTGTTGTAGTTGAGGCAATACCCCCTCTATACCAGACCAAGTGAACTTTGAAAAGTCATCGTTATAAAGCACGCCATACCAACACTGATATACTTTCATGTGAAATTCAGTGTTTTCACTGACAACCACACTCAAGTGAAAATCCTACTGCAAACTTGTTTCCACATTGTCCTAGAAGGTTCCTGATATCGCTCAACTTTATCACTTAATTTAGTTTTTCCTTTCTCAAAGGACTTTATTTTAAAGAAAACTTGGAAATTGTTTGCTAATTTTCTTACTGCATCCTGTGCCATCCGACAAAATTAGGCGTGATGCGTCTACCCTTCCGGAAAGTTCAGTCATATAAATGACAATCATCTGCTTACATTAGATGGAAGTTGCTAAGGATTTAATGTTGTTTAAAAATAGTCCCTACAGGCTGTTAAGTATCTCAATCTGATCTAGTTGTTCTCATTTCACCATCCCTAACCTCCCCGAGAAGAATTTCCTCTTTTCTTTTCAATCAGGAGTTGGCCGTTATGGCCTTGTGTCTAATTAAATGCTGGCATGGCTGTTAGTTATATAAGTTGCTGTATATCTACTTCTGTGGCACTGTAAAAGTATGAATACTTTTGTCTCGGAGATCATAGCAAGTGTAAACTCAGCATGATTCTAAATGAGGGTTATAATGATTAATAAACAACTGTACTTTGTTGTTCCAAGGCTTTAATGAATTAGCTAAAGAAAATTGTTCACTTAGATCAGGGTCTCCCAACCTGGGGTCCACGGATCACTCGCTTGATGGTATTGGTCCATGGCATAAGACATGTTGGGAACTCCCAATTTAGCTTGATGGTGATGGAAATTGCTGAACCATTTCACAGGTTCTGATGCAAATGTCTAACACCAGAGTGTTCAGATTGCAGTTAGTTGCATCTTGTGCCAGGTTAGATTGGTGTAGACATTATTAGGCCTTTTCCTCAATCCTATTCTGGTTTGGCTGCCTTGTGCTCCAGGACTTGGCCAGCTTCTTTAGTGGTAGCACCACTGAGCCAGTATTGGCGAAGCTTCCTACTCCGTAGTCACCTTACTCCTATTCTGTCGTCAAAGCAACAACCTTGCACTCAACATCAGTAAGACCAAAGGACTGACTTCAGAAAGGGTAAGACAAGGGAACACACTCCCCATAGAGGGATCAGAAGTGGAGAGTTTGAGAAATTTCAAGTTCCTGGGTGTCAATATCTCTGAGGACCTAACCTGGACCCAACATATTGATGCAGCTATAAAGAAGACAAGATGGTGGCTATATTTCATTAGGAGTTTGAAGAGATTTGGTATGTCACAAGATGTACTGTGGAGAACATTCTGACTGGCTCCATCACTGTCAGGTATGGGCGGGGGGCGGCTACTGTACAATAGACAATAGGTGCAGGAGTAGGCCATTTGGCCCTTCAAGCCAGCACCACCATTCACAGTGATTATGGCTGATCATCCACAATCAGTACCCCATTCCTGCCTTCTCCCCATATCCCTTCACTCCGCTATCATTAAGAGCTCTAACTAACTCTTTCTTGAAAGCATCCAGAGAATTGGCCTCCACTGCCTTCTGAGGCAGAGCATTCCACAGATCCACAACTCTCTGGGTGAAAAAGTTTTTCCTCAACTCCATTCTAAATGGCCTACCCCTTATTCTCAAATTGTGGCCTCTGGTTCTGGACTCCCCCAACATTGGGAACATGTTTCCTGCCGCTAGTGTGTCCAATCCCTTAATAATCTTATATGTTTCAATCAGATCCCCTCTCATCCTTCTACATTCCAGTATATACAACCCCAATCGCTCCAATCTTTCAACATATGACAGTCCTGCCATCCCGGGAATTAACCGCGTGAACCTCCGCTGCACTCCCTCAATAGCAAGAATGTCCTTCCTCAAATTTGGAGACCAAAACTGCACACAGTACTCCAGGTGTGGTCTCACCAGGGCCCTGTACAACTGCAGAAGAACCTCTTTGCTCCTATACTCAACTCCCCTTGTTATGAAGGCCAACATGATGTTAGCTTTCTTCAAAATAAGCTGCAGATACTTGTCCATCATGGGTTCTAACCTCCATAGTATCCAGCAGCGACGCCTCAAAAAGCCAGGGTCCATTATTAAGGACCCCCATCACTCTTCTCATTGTTGTAGTCAGGAAGGAGGTACAGAAGCCTGAAGGCACACACTCAACTATTCATGAACACTACCTTACTACTTTTTTTATCTCCTATTTTTTGCACTTACTGCAATTCAGTTTTATCTCTCTTGATAATAATCAAGTATTGCTGCTGTAATGTCAACAAATTTCACGACGTATATCAGTGATATTAAACCCGATTCTGAATAAATTCCATTGATATTGGTTCAACCAGCTGTCACTGTTTTCAGCCTTTGTCGATTATTAGTGAAGCAAATCTGCCATGCTAGACTCTCATTCTCAGCCATCGTTTTGTACTCATATTTATACTTGTATCATGTATGTATTGCTGTATTTCTTCCAGTCCATCAACTAATCCCATCATATAACCTGTCAAATTCTCAAGCGTTTTCTGTTGCCTCAAGTCTCGCCGTTCATTGGTGAAATCAAAATGCACTGCTTGTGCATTCAGGTGCCGTTTGAATTAAGGACTGAACAAAGTTAATCTGCGCTAAGTTTTGGCACAAGTCCAAATTTTAAAGAACACTTCAGTTTCCAGGTGTGACTTGACAGGTTTCATTTTACAATCTTCCCGTGTGAACTTGTCCCATCAGGGGATGTTGTTTGACCTATCCCACAGTTCACTACATGCACTCTGGTAGCGTCACATAGATTCTGGAGTACGCGTCTTCAGGAAGCCACGAAAGGTGTTTGGAATGATCTTCATATTACAACCCTACTTTAAATAGCTTAAATGTGTATACATGTTATCTAATAGTAAACTTCTGTTTACTATTAGATAACATGTATCAGTTTGGCAAAATTGTAGGCAGTTTTGAAAATCCAGTTGTTGAGGGATAATGAGATACAGACCCTGGTTACATATTGTAGTTGGATTTATCAATGGATACTGGGATTGTATTCCACACAACAACAAACGGTTGGTTTTGGTTTGCCGCAGTTAAAAGTTCATGACTGTCATGGCTTATTGAATCTACACAAAAGCTTCTCATCAGAATCAGGTTTAATATCACCGGCAAATACCATGGAATTTGTTAACTTTGCAGCAGCAGTACAATGCAATACGTGATAATATAGGGGAAAAACTGTGAATTAATGTAAATATATATATATTTTTACTGTTATTCACAGAACTTATTGTGAAAACAGGGGGGGAAATAAATAAATGAATACATTGAAAGCAGTGAGGTAGTGTTCATGGGTTCAATGTCCATTCAGAAATCGGATGGCAGTGGGGAAGAAGCTGTTCCTGAATGGTAATATTCAACGTTCAGTAAAAATTGAAAATACTGACGTAGGTTGAAGCAGTTGGTGTGATTTAATGAGGAAGCAGCAAAGGAACAGCATGCATTCTGGGTAGGGAACTTCACCAGCATTGAGTCAGTGGTAGCAGCATTTAGGAAGTGGGTCAAAATCCAAGGATATAGCCACCAGTCTGGTTAATTGGGAAAAGTCAATTTGTAATGCATTTGCACTGGGAATGTATTTGCTACTTGTGAGCACTGACGAGTTCTTATCATTCATAAAATACTTGGTTGTTAAGACAAAGTGATTAAATGGATATGCTTAAAATGGAGGTGAGTAGCTGTGAGGAATTTGATAACTAAAAAGTGCAGTGCACATTGATCATACCTGCATGGGCGTTAAGGTATTTAAACAACACATAAACCGTGAGCAAAAACTGCTTAGGTTAGGGTTTGTGTCTAGCCAAAAATATCAAAATGGACAGTTTGTTTCATAATGAAAGCTGCTAAACCTGTTGAGATCCACGTCGACGAGTTGACATATCTATCACATATGATAAAAGGAATAATGATGATAATGTTTTAATTGAATGCAGGGAATACAGGTTATGCAGATTTTTGGACTACAAGAAAAGTTAAAGTTGCAGGGTTCAGCCAGGAAATTTGATCTGAGATCAACAATTAATGAGTGCTGAACAGTGCAAAGAGGCTGTTGGCTTTACTCTTTAGTTCTTAAGTGTATAAGAATTCTTTTTTTTTCTGAGCACTTTGTATAACTATTTTTAAATCTAAAGAAATAAAAAAGTGTCAATGTATGTAAGTGGAATCTCTTGTTGGAAATATTCTTGGACTTAATAACTTATGACAATGTTAAATAATCCTATATTAATTGTACTATTTCTACAAATTCTAGTAATCTTTACATTGTTGGGTCCTTTGGGATCAGAATCTTTAGCCTTGTTTTCCAATCAGGAGCTGGTGATAGAAGAAATAGGAGGTTGTCCTTGAGTGGACAAAGCACGGAAAATAAGAGCAGGGGAAAGAGAGAGCAATCATCTTCTCAGCTTGCATGATATTCTTCACCACCCTCCATCTCTGTAGCTCTCTACCACCATGCCACCAATTCTGAACTCTTTTCCTAACCCATCCATCATTTCCCACTGTTTAATGGGGACCTTGCATCAGGTATCTTGTGAACCTTGATTTTAGATTGTGGCACCTCTACCTCTTCAACCCTGCTTCCCAGATTCCATACTCCAGTCGAAGTTCAATGCTCCAGGCATTCACAGTTTGGTGAATGAAGCACAGGTGGTAATGAGTCCAAAGGAGAAGGTGGAAAATGATAATGCACAAGGTTAAAGCAGTGTGACCTCACTCTGAATGGTGCCAGACCAATGGTTTCCAGCAGCATATGAAATAAATCATGTATTTGGTTTAATGTGTTCTGTAACATTCTCTTAGCTTTTTTAGAAACTTTTTCCCTTGAGCTGCTCTATATGTTAAAATAATGTGGGGAAAGCAGGAACTGGAATTCAAAGTGCAAAGTAAATTTATTGTCAAAGTACATCTATGTCACCATATACAACCCTGAGATTCTTTTTTTTTTTGCGGGCATACTCAGTAAATCCAAATAATTGAATCAATGGAAGGCTGCAGCGACAGGGCAGACAACCAGTGTGCAAAAGACAACAAACTGTGCAAATACAAAAAAGAAATATTTAATAACTAAGCAAACAATAAATATTGAGAAATAGTCCTTGAAAATGAATCCATAGGTGTGAGAACAGTTCGGTGATGGGGCAAGTGAAGTTGGTTCAGGAGCCTGATGGTTAAGGGATAATAACTGTACTCCTGTAACGTCTTCCTAATGGCAGCAGTGAGAAGAGAGCATGACGGGTGTCCCTGATGATGGATGCTGGTTTCCCGTGACAATGCTCCATGTAGATGTGCTCAGAGGTGGAGAGGGCTTTACCTAAGATGGACTGGGTTGTATCAACTATTTTTGTAGGATTTTCCATTCAGGGACATTGGTGTTTCCATACCAGGCTATGATGCAGCCAGTCAATATCATCTCCACCGCACAACTATGGAAGTTTACGTTGAATCTTCACAGACTCCTAAGGAAGCAAAGGTACTGCTGTGCCTTCTTTGTAATTGCACTTGCGTGCTGGGCCCAGGACAGGTCCTCTGAAATGATAACACTGAGGAACTTAAAGTTGCTGACCCTCTCCAACTCTGATCCTCCGATGAGGACTGACTCATGGACCTCTGGTTTCCTCCTCCTGAAGTCAATAATCAGCTCCTTGGTCTTGCTGACATTGAGTGAGAGATTGCTGCTGTGGCAGCACTCAGCCAGATTCTCAGTCTCCTCCTTATAGTATATGCTGATTCGTCGCCTCCTTTTGATTCGGCCAACAACAATGGTGTTGTCAGCAAACTTACATACGGCATTGTAGCTGTGGTTAGCCACACAGTCACAGGTGTAAAGCGAGTAGAGCAGGGGGCTACGCGCATGGTCTCATGGTGTACTTACGCTGATGGTGATTGTGGAGGAGATGTTACCAATCCGAACTGACTGGGACTAAGGAAATCGATCGCGAATCCAATAGCACAAAGAGCTATTGAGGCCAAGGTCTTGAAGCTTAATGCTTAGTTTTGAGGGGATGATAGTATTGAATACTGAGCTGTAGTTGATAAAGAACATCTGGAAGTATGTGTTGTCTAGATGTTTCAGGGTTGGGTGAAGTGCCAATGAAATGGCATCTGCTCTGGACCTATTCCGCCCATAGGTAATTTGGAACAGGTCCAGTTCGCTTCTCAGGCAAGAGTTGATGTTTCATCACTACCCTCTCAAAATATTAAATCTCTGGGTGTAGGCGCCTCTGGACGATAGGCACTGAGGCAGTTTACCATGTTCTTCATAGGCAGCTGTATAATTGAAGCCTGCTTGAAGGAGGTGGGTACCTCAGACGAAGTGAGCAAATGTCTACGTGCTGTGCAGCATTTTGGAGTCTATTCAGCCCCTCAAGCGTATACCAGTTCTATCTGAGAACAAAACTATCTAGTCCCAGTTCCTTGCCATCTTCCTATAGTGTTTCACTTCACCTTGTATGAATTACTAGTTGGCAGTATTGTGGTTCCATAATGTGGCATATTATAGAAATTTGCCCCAACATTCTGAAAGTTGATGAGCCTCTGGCTGGATGGAGAGGTATGACCATCAGGGGCACTTAAAGAAGTGATAGATAAACTTTTGAAAGGTCAAGGAATTGAGAGCCAGCCATGAGGGGCAAGGTTTCTGATTCACTTTCTCTTCCTTCTTGTATCCACAACTTGTCATGGCAAGTTTGGCCATTGGCAATGTCTTATATAGTGCAGTTCCAGCAAAAATTACCATCTGACCATCTGGTCAATGTGGTACATAAAAGCATGTGGAAGAGTACAACAGCAGAGGTTAATTTTTGCTCACTACCCTAGAGTCCAAACAAAAAAATTTGTTTAAAATCTGCTGCAACACACACCCAGTTTGAGCTCTAGGAAGCAGTAAGGTGTTTGGCAAAGGCTTCGTTAGTTAACTTTTCTGACAAATTGCGAAAAGCAAGGAGAATCAGACAGGAGGATTTCTAAAGGTGTGGCATGGGAGCAAAGAGTTGGAGGAAATTGGGAGTAAGATGAAATGTTTATGTGGAAAAGCTATGTGTTATAAATGTTTAGTTGCTCATAAGTAGTTCCTTTCAATAGAATCTAGCAAAGTCATGTAAAGGAAACAATGGCTGCAAAGTTTATTTGTTAGTGTGAGGGATTAAAATGATTAAAATGATTAAAATTACTGCACAGAA
The DNA here is from genome assembly GCF_030028105.1 of Mobula birostris. Classification (NCBI taxonomy): domain Eukaryota; kingdom Metazoa; phylum Chordata; class Chondrichthyes; order Myliobatiformes; family Myliobatidae; genus Mobula; species Mobula birostris. Next base: position 15,060,412 of record NC_092378.1, read on the forward strand.
AGAGGCCACGACCTGTGAGCAAGTGTGCAAAGATGGACCTCCATAAATTGCTCTTATTCTGTTGGCTTGTTCGAGGTTGCCCCATTACATTCATTCAAGTATATTTTAAAATCGAAAGGTGGGGGCAGGGGAAGAGTTTCCTCATCTCCCTCTAGTACTGTGAGGCACACTGCCACTAATACTTAGCCTTCAGCAGTGTCAGTGAGCTGTTAGCTAGATCTGCATGGCGATGAAGTAACATTCCAAAGGGATGTTTATGTTTAAAGGGCTTTAAAGAACCAATACTGCAATTGCCCTAATTCCCTATGACTTTTTTGATTTCCTGTAAGCAGATGATTCAAGGATGTATATAAGATTCATTCATTCATTATGTGCAATGTCGTGTGACGTGGGCAGTCATGGCCATCACCATCACCATGATTGTTCTTGGCAAATTCTTCCACAAAAGTGGTCTGCCATTGCCTTCTACTGGGCAGACAGGTGACCCCAGCCGTTATCAATACTCTTCTAAGATTGTCTGCCTGGTGTCAGTGGTCGCATAACCAGGACCTGTGATGTGCACCAGCTGCTCATACGACCATCCACCACCTGGTCCCATGGCTTCACAGGCTAAGTGAGTGCTACACCTTGCCCCAGGGTGACCTGCCAACTAGAAGAGGGAAGGAGCACCTTACATCTCCTTTGGTAGAGACATGTTACCACGCAGTATACGTACCTCGATAATAAATGTACTCTGAACTTGAACTTTGGCGACAATTCTGTCCATCAAGTCTAAGCCAAGCTCTCAGCAATCCTGTCAATCCTATGACTCCACTTATTCCCAGGTAACCTGTTCTTTATCACATGCCCATCAGCACCATCCCAATTTTCTCTCAACTGCCAACAACCATTTTAAAGTAAGCAATTCATCTACCAACTAATAAACCTTGCAACTAAGGAACAGTACTGCAAGTAGAGCTGTCTTTCCACTGGCATCAACCCTGGCATCCAATGCTGTCAGTGTGGAGTTTTCACGATCCCCCTGTGACCATGTGGCATCTCAAAGACATCATGTTAGCTGGTTAATTAGCCATTGTAAATTACTAGGTATAATCGATAGGGATGTAGGATCTGTAATATGGGTAATTTATGGTCCAAAGGGCCCACTTCCATGCTGTATGTGCCTCAGGAAGCACATGTGGTCACTGTGGCACAGTAATAAAGTGGTTAGCGCAGCATTTTATAGTACCGGCGACACAGGCTCAATTCCCACTGCTGTCTGTAAGGAGTTTGTACGTTCTCCCCGTGACAATGTGATTTCCCTCTGGGTGCTCCGTTCAAAGACATCGCTGTTGGTAGGATAATTGATCATTCTAAATTATCCCGTGATTAGGTCCAGGATTAAATCAAGGGATTGCTGGGTGGCACAGCTCGTGGGGTTGGAAGGGCCTATTCCACGCCGAATCCCAATAAATAAATGAAGGAAAAACACGCAAACTCCACGTAGACAGTACCCGTGATCAAGGTCAAAATTATCTGCATGAACTGTGAAGCAGCTGCCCTGTCTACTTTGCCCAAAGAGCTGTAACTAGTTTTCTTCTGTTATAT